>NC_046655.1:15437256-15557256 GCF_900324485.2 Mastacembelus armatus | reverse complement strand
CAGCATCTTCAAAACAAGTCTGAGCCACAACCGATAAGAGCCATAACACATTAAAACCGTTACTTGTACCTGTTTCTCAAAGAGTCTTAACTTTAAAAAAGTCTTATATTCTAATTTGACAGCACAATATTATCACTACTGTAAAAACATAATTAACACACACCTGTCCTTCCCTCCAAAGACACAGAGGTGTTCAGGTTCCCACTTCTGGTCGTCACGGTGATAGTGTACCGTCTTCCAGGTGTGAGTACATTGAACGTGCACTCCCTCATGTTGGGCTCCACCTCCCTGGTATCCACGGTGACGTTACCTACGAGACACAGGTCACAGCTAAAGCAAATTCACTACAGAGAAACTTTGAGGTGTTTAAATAATGTTTATCTGGTATTTTTAGGATTTTATTAAGGTGGTCTGAAAGGTTACCGTGGCGAATGGTGAGGAAGTAGCTGTCACGTGACCCAGAGGGTGCATGGCTCCACATGGCGCTGAGCGAGGTCTCGTCCGAGTGGCGAATGTGGAGGTCAGAGACCGGAGCAGGAGCTGCAGAGACCAGGAGACGCAGAGACCAGGAGACAGATCTGAAGTGATTTAATGTGAATTTCTACAGAAAAATGTCTATTTTAACCAACAGTTTCTGTAGCAACGTACTTATGTTTTTCACCATTAAATACTTTATACTTATACAGATTTAACAGTTCATGTATGTTTATGACGTCTGTGTGCAGGACTATTTCTTCCTGTTTCATGTCTCATGTTTCTGCAGTAATAAATGTTTTCTGTCCTGTCTGACCTGTTGCTCCTTCACAGCTGCTCTCCGCCGTCAGTCCTCCGCTCTCCACTCTCAGCACGGCTCTGTACAGCCTCCCAGGTGTTAGTCCCGTCCCAGGGAAGCTGAAGTTCACTGCCGCCCGGTCCACAGTGGTGCTGACTAACTGCTGGGAGCCGTCAAACAGGAACAGCCTGTAGTTCTCCCAGTGACCAGCGGGGGGCAACCATGACAGGAGGAGCCCCTCAGGGCAGGGAGTCAGGGAGAGGAGGGACGCTGGCTCCGGGACTGAAGGAAGACAAGAAAAGGTAAGAAGCAACAGAAAGAAAAGAACAAAACATACATTACCAGAAGGACAACTCACCTGTCCTGACGGTGATTTCTGATTGGTTCATCAGATTACCACTCAGGGACGTAACTGTGACCTGATAGGCCGAGCCAGGAATCAGCTGATCAAAAGTGATCTCTGTGGTGTCTGAAAGCAGCACGGGCTCCCAGTGGCTTGTCCCATTGGCCGAGATGGTGACGACAAACGCTTCCAGGTCGCCTGCAGGCCGTTGCCATGACAACCACAAGCTTGTGCTGTTTTTGTAGTCGACGGTGAGGTTGGAGACAGCAGAGGGCGCTACAGAAAAACAAAGACTCAGCTATAAGGTTCCTTTCCATCTTTCCCTCCTTCCTCCTACTCCTCTCTGTACCTGTCTGAACTTCGACCGTCCTGCTGTTCTCCAGGTCGCCGGCCTCCGTCACCACGGTAACATTGTACAGTCGTCCTGGCGTCAGGTTGCCGAGCGCATGTTGTGTTGTCGTGCTCTCCAGTGTCTCGTTCTTCAGCAGACCTGCAGCCACAGAAGAGCAAGAACAAGAAGCTTGTTTAGCTTTGGACTCAAACCCAAATCTGCCTCAGAGCTGAAGGACTGTGACTTTAATGTTTCAGATAATTAGACAAGTCCAAGGGTCAGATTTTCCTCTACTGCTGATTTGCATTTGGACTGTGTGATTACGTCTCTTAAACATGATGTGTAACTCTTCTACCTGACTGATCCGGACTCGCAGGTCGTTCCCACAACAGTAGCCTGAAGCGTTGGGTCCTCCCGGGGCCCGCCTGCCAAGAAAGTCCCAGGCTGCTGCAGGTCCTGGAGGTCACAGCCAGGCCGCTCACAGCTGACGGCCCTGATACGACAAACCACACACAGGGAATTCAATTAAAGACAGAAAGGTCTGCAGGGAACCAAGGTGATCCAGCTGATCATGTGAAGACTCACTGCTGCAGTTTGTCATGTTACATAAACCGAAAACATCAAAAATCTGGAATTTTGCCTAAAACTCGGCAGGTGAACCACCAGCTGCGACACAAACACACACACGTATCCTTGTTAGAGCGCTGAGAAAGGAATGGTGGGAAAGCAGAAGTGCTCCCCCTGGTGGACAGTGAGAAGAGGAGCACAGCGCTCTGACTGAAGACGAGGCCACAGGTTTGAAGTGACGGATCCAGCAAAGCTCCAGATCCAAAACAAATGACAGTAAAGGAACAGTCCCACTGTCTGGGACAGGACAGGTAAATACACAGATACACAGAAAAGGTGAGAGAGGTGAGGTTTTGGTGAGAAACAGTAAATGTAAGATGCAGCACATTCATGACAACATCATCAGCTTCTCTACGATGAGCTGACGTGTTCAGATGGTTAAATTCTCTGCAGCTTTGAGGAGCCAGTGAATCCAGAGCTGAAGGTCACTGGACACCCAGCACAGTGAGAAGGCACCAGCACCACAGGACAAGGGTTTTGCGTTGCTGTCGGGACTCGACTGGGTGCAGCAACACCCTGTTTCCTCCCAATACAACACACACATGCACAAACACACACTCGTGCACACACCCTCACACCCTTTCCCACTGCTTCCCACAGAACAAAGAAACAATGGAGGCAGGAAATGGCTGAACCCTGAGCTCTGCCCACGATGGAAATACACACTCAGGGTCCAACTTCTGTTCTGGACGCCCGCCAGCGTGGCCACACAACACAACACAACACACACACACAACACACACACACACACACACACACACTCAGTGTACTTTTACTGGTCTATCACTCTCTCTCAGCAGGGCAGGGGTTCCTGTAGCTAATCACAGAGCTGCAGAGGGGAAGCCACATGACATTAACTCAGACACACACACAAAGACTCAACACGACACGAAGGTCGTGCTCTTTTACTTCAAAAGACCAGAGGTCAGAGGAGATGGAGACAATAGAACAGAGCAGAATATTTGGACTAAATATTGTGATCATGGAGACATAAGATGAAAATATATAAGACCATGAAGAGAAACCTGAAGCAAACAGAAGAAGGTGAAGAAGCAGAGCTGCAACAGTAGAATCACAGGAAAATTGACTATTCTGATAATTAATGAAGAACTTCTGTGATTTCTATTATCAGAACAGCAAAAAATCATCAGGGTCATGTGACCACTTGCAGATTGTCTCCTTTTAACTGACCAGCCAGGTTTCCATCCAAAGGCTGCAGTTTGTTAACCTGATCAGAAAATGTGAACTTCTCACTCTGACTGAATTCACTGGTTTGATGTTTTAAGCAGATGTTCAACATCAGTGAGTCCACAGTGATGCAGACAGCTGAACTCTGACCTGAGGCCTGAGGATACAGATGTTTTATTTGCTGCTTTAGCAGCTGCCAGGTCCTCACACCTGTTCACAGCCAGTCGTCCAGAGATTCAAACGAGGAGCCGTCGTCTTTCATTTCTAATAAATCTCAGGTTATTTCTCACTCAAAGCATCAGTCAAAAGAACATCGAAGCTAAACAGACCCAGACCATGTAAGTGTCTGTTTACTGGCCCAGTTTACAGCAGTTTCCAGTAGCTGACAGACCTTAATATACACTGATGAACCAGGAACAGTTTGTCTAAGTAAACAGCCTAAGAACAGGCAGAGCTCTCTGCTGCTCCTCTGGTTGAAGGATTTAGCCTCGGGGACTCAGCGCCCCTCTTGTTACTTAAATAACTTTGGATGAAATGTACTGATGAAGCAAACACATCTGCAGATGAAAACCATGACACTGTGAAAAAGCGAGTAAGCAGACCCTGAGCTGGGACCTGCGGTCAGTGTAACTGGTGAGGGTCAGGACTTACTGGTGTGCAGGGTGAGGTTCGCCGTCTCATTGTCTGTCCTGGACCAAACCTGCAGCTCATAGGCGGTTCCAGGCTCCAGGTATTCCAAGACACAGGTAAAAACATCTCTCACTTCCTTGTTCGCTCCATCCTCGACTCCTAACTGGTTGGTTCCTAGATAGTCCCCTCCACTCTGCCCCTGCTTCTCCTCCGCTCGCTCCTTCCCTCCAATCTCATTAGTCTCCAACTCCTCGTGTCTTCTTCTACACTCGGTGCCGTCTGCTCCGCCGTCCAGTGGCATCACAGCGAAGGAGCAGTCCCGTCCAGGTGTGCTAACAGTCAGTGATACCGAGTCCAGACTGGACACTGGTTCAGACACAGAGATGCTACATGGGACAGACTGGTTCAGTGTGGGAGCTGCACTGGTCCCATCCTGGCAGGAGACAAGGCACAAATGTCAGTAAGATGAAAAACCAGCTGCTGCCTTCAAACAGACAGACACAAGCTGCGGATCAGAAACATCTGGAGGTGCAGACAGGTGTGTTTTCACCTTTGGACAGAGCTCAGCTGTTTCTGCTGTTTCTAGTCTTTACGCCAAGTAACTTTATACTAACCCAGTCCTGCCTCAGGCCTGTACTGATCTAGTTACTGATCAAATCACTTTCACTATTAACTGTCTGTTTATTTTCTAACTCTTCTTTTTATTAAACAGCCAGTAAATCTTAGTTTATAAAAAGCCAAAACACTGAATCTGTTGTGTCGGTGAATCAGCTGCAGCTATTTAAAGACCTGCAGCTCCATAGTTTGGGTTTGATCATTGCACTGACCTTTGGCCTTGTGCATGTAAGTGTGTGCAGAGTGGTGATAAAGCTGACGACAGAGCTCCTTAACCTTTAATACTGAGAGGGAGAACAGAAAGTAGGATAATCTGTCAGTGATAATGAAGTTCAGGGAGTTCAGAAACAACAATGCTGCAGGGAGGAGAGGCGGACAGAAAGGAAGTGAAGGAAATGGCGACTGAGGACAATGAAACTGTACGAACATCAGTGGATCTTAGACGCTGCAGCAGCTGAGACGGTTCACAACGAAAGAAAACAGAGAGCTGCTTTTAAAATCTGTCTAATATCAGATGGAAAAACTCCTGTCCCATCTCCAAAGCACAGGGGGGTCCAGGTTCAGACTGAACAGGAGACTGTTATAACTGTTGATGCTCGTCAGCTGAATGTTCCATTAATGTTTGTTATGGTAAAGAAAGACCTGGATGGTTTTTGCTGCTATGAAGACAAATGTGAAAAGAATGTCAGCATCACTTTAAACGTGTCTTTGCACAGTGATTCACTTTTTCAGTCTCAAACTCAAAACTGAAGGAACATTTGAAAACGCTGCTTCTCTGACACATTTGACATATTAGACACTTTCACTTTCTGAGGTAGAGCAACATGATGCTCATGCTAAAAGCAGCTTCAATCTAATTTGTTGCACGATAAAACTATTTTCATGCTCGGTTTTGCATTTGAAACCAGTTGATGCGTCAGGTGACGGCCTGCAGGGGTAAAAACTGACCTGGAGCAGCAGCAGCAGCAGCAGCAGCGAGGTGGACCACGGGGAGCAGAGAGAACTCTGATCTTTACATTTCAGCATTTTGATCCTGCTTCAGATCCTCAGGCAGAGCAAACTCCACCATAATCCTGAGGCTGAGGTATGAGATGTGGGTTTAGTCACTCTTCAGAAAATACTGTGCGTGTGCTGGAAACGTGTTACACGTCCTGTTCTGTCCTTCAAAAACACAATAAATCCTTATTTAACAAAAACAGGACGTTTTGTCCAGATATTTAAAGGCTTCAGTCCGTCGGTTTGTCTCTGCCTCACGTCCATCCTCCGCTCTGCCCTCTCAGACTCAAACTCGGGTCTTTCCTCTCTTTTCTCTGGACTCCCTCCCAGTCTCTCTTCCTGCCCGTCTGTCGCTCCGTCGATCAGACTCCATAGTGTCGAGTTTGGGGAGTCACTAACGGACTTCCTCAATCAAGCCAACAGCTCTGTGAGTCAGTGCAAAGGCACGAACACGAAGCCCATCGGTGTGAAGGCTATAAATAGGCCTGACACAGCTAGGTGCACCGACGCTAAAAATAAACACCAGAGTTTGATCAATTTCCACTGTGGCTGTTAAACTTTGTTTTATGTGCTGCGCTTCTGTCTCCGCTCGTCTGTGCTTCTCGTGCTGCTAAATGAAACTTGACGTCTCATTGGTGTAACAGAAAACAAGAGGAGCAGAGTCGGTGATATTTATAATCACAGCCTGACTTGTCGACGTGAACAGGACCCAACAATAGTTGATTCATTTACTTTCACTTTCCCTCAGTGTCTCTGGGTGTTGGACAAACTGACAGCAGCAACATGGAAAATGGAAATTTGATTTTCACATTTTCTGATAGAGGCCAAACTTATTAGCAGCCCCAATTATTACAAGACTGTTTGAAATGACTCACAAAAGGTCGACTCTGACTCTTCAGCAAAGAGTTTAACCTGCTTTTGTTTCAGCTGGTCTGAGCCACATTTACTCATCCACACCTTTTTCCTATCTCCTCTCTTGGTTTCTGTCTCTCACACTTTTACTCTGGTTCCTAGAAACAGTTTCAGCTGCACCACAGGACTTCAGGGGCCTGTCGGTAACAGGCTCAGGATGTTTTATTAACCTCGTCATTGTCAGATGTGTCTGATGTTCATCTCCCCATCATTACAGACGCATAAATACGTTACCGTTTACTAACACTGCCATATAATCCTCCCCCTGCAGGTGCAGCTTTTAAAACGAGGTGAATTATTTCATGATTTCACAGCTTTAAAAAACATGGGACATGAAATGACAGTTTGTGTTGTGGTGTCTCCTTAAAAAGCTTCCCCCAGACTCTCAGCCCCTTTTAAAGACAAAGTTTATCCAGTAAAGGTGGAACCTTAGTACAAGTATTCAACAATATTCAATATTCTTAGAACCATGTAAAGTTAAAATCTGCTCGGTTTAGTCTTGTCCCTGCTCTTTGATCCATACTTGGTTTCATTTATGTCAATCAGAAAAACATTAAGGGTTTAGAATGAGAAGGAAGGAAGGAAGGAAGGAAGGAAGGAAGATGGTCGTGAGTCGGTCTGTCGGTTCAAGACAACACGAGTCAGGGCTCCAGTTTTTATGTCCAGTGTCTTTATGTACAGATTACAGGTAACAATATATACTGTATGTAGACAGAGTAGATAAAGAGGTTACAGTACTACTCAGGTGCTAATGTTCCAGACCAGTACAACATTCAAGTTAATTAGTAATACATTAAAAAAACACGCACCTCACGTTTACTAATTAGCATCAGGTGTCTTCTGAGCTGTAATGGCCACACAGCAGGGGTTTGAAGAGACTCCAAGGCTTTTGGCTTCAGCACAGTATTTTCTCCTTCACAGTATTTACAGACTGAATATTTCTCACATGAGCAGATTCATGATTCCTGATTAGAACATGTGCAGAAAGACACGGTAGCTCGTTAATGTCAGGTCTAATGTCACTGACATGAGCTAAACTTCATTTTAATCATCAATTAATCATTTCAGTCATTTTTTTGATCAAAGTTTGTGGAAAAACTGCCAAATCTTTTCAGTTTATAGTCTTTCTGCAAAATTGGTCAAATCTGGGGACGTCTGAAGGCCTCACCTTCACCTTCACCTTCACCCTCACCTCTTAACTTTTTAATTAGATAATCAGATAATTATTAGACAAAATAACAAGCAGGTTGGTCGATAGAACAATCGTTAGCTCCAGGTCTAAACTCTAGTAATTACTTTTCTCTGGTTAATGCACAGATTTATGTCTGTTTCTCAAGAAACTTACAGGAAATTAAAAACTGTACTTTTCAATTAAACAACTGTGTAAAACCAAAAAGGTCAAGCGTCCCTTTAAACTCCAACCGTCAACAACAATAAAGTACAGGACGTGAAGCACCACCTACTGCACATACACAATACTACGTCAGAGGCAGTGTCTTGTTGTTGTTGTTGTGGGCCTGGAGTCTGGGCTCAACTCACTTTCACTTCAGTCGGTTTTTACGTCAAAATGTGTCAGAATCTCTTTTTTTTTTTTAACCATTTTGAGTTTTGAGACTGACTGAAGTGAAAAACGGGTCAGCGGTGTCCCAGGAGGCATGTCGGGTGTGTACACAAAGAGACGCAGGTCCAAGGTCCCTTGATTGTATCACAAGTGAAGAAAACAAATAAAAATATATTGGTACATAGAAAAAGTGCCTCTCGTTTATAGTCCGTCTACAGGCCGGTCCCAGTGCTCCCAGTTTAGCAGCAGCGTCTCCATGTCTGTGGCATGTGAGTGAAATGTGAACATCAGGCGTAAAAGCACTTTAACATGTAACAAGTCGATCCAGATGTGAATGTTCATGTTCCTCATTCTGACTCTGCTGTACAAACCTCAGGTCTCTGAACCAGATCAACGCCACAGGAAGTGTCAACGCCACAGGAAGTGTCAACGCCACAGCACTACTTTTGTTTTGGCTCCATGTTTCATTCTAAAATATTGTGTTATATAAAAATTCAACCTCTGATGCATTTGCAATAATAACAGTAATAATAATAAATAATTCCATCAAACTCCTGTTCTGTTGATAATTTAGAGAACATGAGGTTTGCACCACAAATACACTGTTAGCCCGGAATCTATCAATAAATATTGATTAGAAATATTCAATTTCATTTCTTTACTTATTAGCCGATTACATCTTATCGTAGCATCATAAAGCGTTAATGTGTTAACAAGCATCTCAGGGTAGACAGACCTGAATACGTCACTTTACCCTGAAACACACTTCAATCTGAGCTTCGCCATCTTTTGCTAATTCAACTGGACATGACGACGACATGTTTCACAACAAACAGCCGCCATGTTGTTTTTCACCATGTCTCACTAAAACCCTCAGTGTGAACAGACCAAACCAGATGTTCTCAGATCAGATCTGCTCCACCTGCATATGTGGTCCTAGATCCGATTCCTGTCCAATGTGCGAGTGTGTGAACGGTCAGATCAGAATCCATGTGGTCGTTTTAACGTCTCCCTCCTCTGCACATGTCGCCTGTCGTCAGTGAAGCTGAGTCAGTGCAGACGTAACTCGTCAGTTTGACTTTGTGACATTAACCAACAGTCACTAAATATAATTGACTGTAACATCACAGGGACACAAATCAGCTGCCTGCCTCACTTTGGCTTCTTTAACAGCAGCTCTGGGACTGGATTTGTTGATTTTAGGCTGTTAATCCTTCGACTCACTCAGACTGAGCAACAAATCATGGTTCACCAATAAAAGCAGAGAACTACTTACAAACATTATTTTTATTATTATGTTCTGTTATTGACTGAACGCAGTCTCACCACTGGGAGTCTGCACATTCAGAGAGGTCAGGGTCAGACCTGAGCCTTCAGAAGCAGAGACCACCATGGGGGACGAGATATTTTTTAGGATGGGAGTGACACATGTTTTAATTTGTGTGTTTAAATATCAAATTACTGTAACTTGGTGTTGAGTTTAATAGTTATAGTTCAGCTGTTTCACTCAAACTGTAGATTCTCCATTATCCACTACCTACATTCAATAAGGCAACAGTTTGCAGTAAATATTGTTATTTTAAAGACGCCTCATCCGGGTTAACAGTGCAGTGAGCTTTCACTGGAGTCTTTAAACGGCTGACAGCTGCTAAACACATCGAAACCATGTAAAAACAGTATAAAAATAAAGTTATTATTACTTTGATACATCAAAATAAGGTACTCACTAGATAACATAATGTACAACAGCACACTGATGAGATGATGCACCATCGTGACTTACATTTCACATTTTTGGTATAAAGCAATACATCACACAACGGGAGTGTAAGCTCTGAGGCCAAGCAGCACAAGGCTTCTGTCAGGAATCACTCAAACTGTTTGGTCTGTTACTGGAAAACTTCCCAACACAATTAATTTCATGTATAGATAAATATCTACATTTAAAACAAGGGGCCAAGCTACTTTGGAACCAGCCTGTGCTCCATCAGGCTTTGTTAATTTGAGTTATTAGTTCTTTCTAATTCATTGATCGTCTGTACTTTTAGTTAAGAGCTGCATAAATTAGATGATCAATAAATTATTAAAGTAGCTACTTTAATAATCAAGCAAATCTATCACAATCTCAAATGTGAGATTTTGCTTTTCTGCGTTGTACATGACCCTAAACTGAATATATTTCTGGATTGGTCAGACATCACACTGAACTCTGGGAAAATTAAATTCTAATTTCACTTTTTAATTTTAAACTATTGATTAATTGAGGAAATAATCAGCAGAATAATTACAATACTTACTGCAGCTGAGTTTTAACATGACGGTCTAAAATAATCTCTTACTGCATTACTGCACCTCATTTTAATAAAAATAGAACAATTACTTTGTTAGCATTTAAAAACTACAGCTCCCATAATCCTCAGACTCAGTGCTGCTGTCAAAGCCTGATGGGAGCTGCTGTTGTTGAAGAGCGTGGGTTAAAATACTAGATTTAATAGGTTTAACAAAATATTGCTTTAGCATAGCATGAGCTAATAGGTTAGCATCTACTGGTTAAAGCAAACACATTTACACTCAACTACTAAGGCTGGAATTAGCTTGTGTGGGACTGCTGCACTGCAGGAACTAGCAGAAGCTTATTCATCATTACATTGGTTTGTTAGCTTTTAGCACGTGTTGTATGGCTAAAGTTAGCCCCATTGGTGACTCCAGCACTTCACATGTTACCGGGCTGTGGATGAAGCAGAGCGTCACAGTGGGAATAAAGGTTTAAAATGTTCCAATTACAAATGAATAGATCCTGTCAGACTAACTTTAAAGACAAACCCCCTTTAAATAAGAACATTATGTCTATGAAGAGAGGTCACAATTAGCTGTTTTAAACCTTTTATGTAAAAATATCTGGTATATGTTGGACAGGTTGTGACTTGGGAGGGGAGTTTTTATATTCCGGGAGTTTAAGTTAATTATAAATTTTGATTTGATTTGCAACACGTTTTATTCTTGAAATAGATCAGAAAACACTTTAAGCTTCTCTGTAACCCCAGAGAATAAAGCAATGGAGGTTAAAGGGCTAAACTGAAGACAGAAATGAGGTGAAACACTGAGACCATTGACACAGTAACATATGGAGTGCTGGAAGGTAAACAGGACGGGGCTGGAACGGTTGGTTCAACCACGATATAGTAGCTCAACCAAAGGTGCAACCAGCTAACAGTCATTTCCCAATAAACCTTCTTAAATGAACACCATGTTATAAAATATGTTTAGAGTCCTATAAGACACAGAAACGTTACTGAACAACCATCAACGTCAGTCAAACTATTTCTAAGTCTCCGTGACAGAAAAGAGGTAAAAGACGAGTCTTTGAAAAGGAAACAGTCGGTTGGATAAGAGAAGTGCGGTCAGCAGCTCCCACAAGTTCCTCTGAAGAACTGCCAACAACCCATGAAGAAGAAACAGCAAATAAGATGAAGAAGAAGAGCGGATACATTCCATCTACCTTTCCTCTTTCCTTTAGCAGGCTCCGCCCACAACATTCCCCATTGGTTGTCCATGTTGTCCATCAAACTCAAAGACCTGATCCAGAACCCCCTAATCTCAGAGATCATACCTGTGCAGGGCTCACGGTGCAGCACGCTCACTTCCAGCTTAAAGTGACGGTGCTCTGTGGTGCTGAACTCTCATTGGCCGGTTTCTGCGGAGACGCGGGCCTCGTACAAGCTCAAGGCGTGATGGACGAATTCGTACTGCTCACCAGTCTGGATCATGCCACCTCTGCACAGGAACAGACGCATTACTGAAGTTTAAAGCACCGATAATGGAGAGAGGACAGCACTTTAAGTTCTTCGGCGTTACCTGTCGGCTCGGAGCTGGCAGGTGATGCTCAGCACATCCACCACTCCCTCCACCTGCAGCTGCCGGCAGCCTATCGTCGTGGCGATGAAGCAGCCTGTCCGGCCAATCCCAGCACTGCGGGCAGAGGAGCATGGGTAACTGTTTCTAACATTTTCAGCAGCAGAAAAGCCTGTTTCCGCTTCCCTCTCTCAGTACCTGCAGTGGACAATAACTGGCCCCGTGGTGGCGGCTGCTCGTCTGTCTGCCTCAACGTCGGCCATCAGCTGCAGCAGCGGCATCGCAGAGTCTGGGGTTTTGTGGTCGGGCCATGATGTGTACCAGTAATGCTGCAGCACGCGGGTTTGATTCCCACACTGCACAAAAACACACAAGTCCAAACCAAACCTTAGAATAAACGACTTTTTCTGAACAGCAACCTCAGACATAATACGCGTTTCTGAGAGTGCGCACCTTGAGAGCGAGGCTGCGAGTGGTGTAGTGTTCACACTCTCTGACGCTGCGGACAATCACTTCAACCTTCCCATAAATCCCTCTCTTCTCTGGCCAGTATAGAACACACTTCTGTACAAACAGGGAGAGGGAACCACACATTTTAATCCAATTTTCAAATCATCTGCAAAGAAACATTAACATCTGAATAATTAATGGTTTTAAAATTCAACAAAATATGTCACTGGCCCAAACCAGTTGGTCTCTCGTCAGGTCACCTCGTTCTTTTCCTTCAGCTTGGTGATCATGACGATGACCGGAGACTCCTCCTGCCAGGTCATTTGCCAGAAGTCATTCACCGTGTTCACCATGGGACCCTGGGTGGCAATGTAGGCCTTCTCATCGCCAAGGTAACCCTGGGAAACAGCCAATCATACAACAGCGTTAGCAGCATGTTTATCTGTTATATATGTCATTTAATGTCTTTGTTGTTTGTAGCTGCTGCAACACAAAGTAAATATATTCTCTCTGCATCCAACCAGCCAGAGATTTTCTTTTCCTCTTTCAAGAGTCTGTGCATTTTATCAAGAAAGATTAGATTTAGTTGTATCACTGACAATGATAATAAAGGAATCTAATCTAATCCAATGACACATTCATATACATTCACACATATATTCACACATGTGGCACTGGATCATGCATCTCGAGCCTCTAGCCTCTTATTTCACTGTCCATATTGTCTACACATCAGTAGTAACGTGTTAGTCGCCTGAGTTTTCTGTGGTACCAGTGCTGACTGACTTTGGTTATATTTAAACTGACAGTGTTCGTACAGTAGGACGGAGTATTTAAACAGCTTCTGTTCGCTCATGTGGTCGGACAGTTTCAGTGGAGTTTCCTGACAGGAAGAAAGTCCATTGTATCAGCGTCTGAGAGCGACATTACTGACTTTCACTGTGTGTGTTGACGGACAAACCAAAACAAATAGGAGAAAAAAATGTGTTGAGATTCCTGATAAATGATGTGAGAATGTGTTGGATGTTTGTTTACTCAGGTTCAGAAAAGACTGAACTAATGTCAGAACTGGGACAGTGAACCAGAATTAGATGCTGCTGAAAAGACAAAAACACGGATCCAGGACCACACATTAGTGGTTCCCTTTCTGGTGAGTCAGAACTCAGAGGTGTTATCATTGTCACCTACTAAGCTAAGGGACCTGCTGGTACCCACCCGTATGTAGTTCGCGTTAATGTAGGAGCTCTGCAGGTCGTTGCAGCTCTTCGCCTTCAGGATCACTCTGGAATGAGGGTCTAGGACAAGGAGGAGATGAGGACACGAGGGAGGAAAGGAAAGAGGTGAGGACAGAGAGAGGGGAAGAGATTAGACTGGGTACTGTAGCACTTTCCTGGACACTCAGACCAGACTTCAGGCTATTTTCAGACGTAGTGGTTAGACCCCTGTTGGACCTGGTCATTACCCAGTTATAGACTAGGTCTTAAACCTCGTTGAGAGTTAGTTTCCAGGACTCCTCCGGACCTCAGGCCTGAGCGGAGCAGTGACCTCTTCAGAAAAGGCAACACAGACAGTGGAACACAGGAAAGCATCTGATCCACAGCACATCCAGGTGAGCATTCCTTACCCCTACTTGACCGGAAGGAAGGAAGGACCCCCCACTCACTGTTATATCGATAACCCCACCCACCCTCCAAAACAAGGGTGCACATACCAAAAGCTCTCATTCTGTGTGTGTGTGTGTGTGTGTGTTACATAATGTGTTAATCAGGCTCAGTGACAGAGAGAGAACAAACTGTGCTCTGAGGAAAAAAAATTTGTTTGGTTGTGAGCTCAGGGAAGAGGGAGGTGCGATATTAGCTGTCCTCAGGGTTGTTGGCCTTTGACCTTAAACCTCTCCCACATAATAAAACAGCATCCTGGTTCAACAGGAAAGGAGAGACCAGGACTGTGTTGGAAATGTTTCTGTTTCTTAGCAACTCACTGGGCAGGATGGTCTTGTATCTGTTCTTGGTGCCGTGGTTTGGAACATCCAGCTCCTTGGGATCAATGAAATTCATTGGAATTTCCTGTGATGAGAGAAAAGACATTTATCAATCAGTGAAAAGTTTTGACATGAAAATAACATTATGTGTGAACAGTATATTGACATATATGCATTTATATCCTGAGGGTCCTCACTGCTACATACATGTCCCTTAACAAAATGAAGTTGGTAAAGTTTCCTCATAGCATCTTATAACCAAACTCATCTTGGGAAAAGCAGGATATGTGAAGAAAACAGAACCGCATATCAATTAGTAAATGATGTTTATTCACTTTATTCATGTTTTCATGTTCTTCTTATTTGTTCTAACAGTTTTAGTACAACCGTTTCTCTGATGGAGGCGTAAAGGTTGTAGTAATATATCATTTTAGTCCAACGAGGATTCTGGGCAAATCCTGGAAACTAAACTTTGTTTTTCACCTCAGTTTGCATCAGGACACTGGGATTCGAGCCTGTGACCTTGTGTTTACTCACGGCGAACTCTGCGTGCAGCTTGTGTGTGTTGATGACGACGTCTCTGAGCTGCTGCCTCGTCAGCGGCCGCCCGGCGGACAGCAGATACTCCCTCGCCGCCGCCTCTCGGGGGGTTACCACGGTGACGTTTAGGGGCTCCACAGAGCCAAGAGCCGACATGTCCAACACCAGAGAGACGTTAGAGCCACGTCTGGAAGGGAAGTCGATGAAGGGGAGACGGGAAGGAAAGACAGAAGAAGAAATGATGACTTGTCACGTGACTTATGCACAGAGCAAATCATCTTTCTCCCTGCTCTTCCAACAACCTTTAACTCTTTCTGACTAAACCATCTGACAGTGTTTCTGTTCTAACCATGAAGACTCACAGGAGCAGCTGAAACAAAACAACGTCTGCAAGTGTCAAAGTGGAGAAACGAGGTTTGGAAACACTTTCCCAGTGTAGTTCACTGGAAACCAGTCAGGTATGTGTGATGTTTGGTGTTTCACTCCTGTGTCCTGCCACTGGTTTACACCACGCTGCAAACACAGTTTCAGCATTTCAATAAAACCCGTCACCGTCAGACAAATTTCACAAATATCTGCAGCTTGAGAGGAAAAAGGAGGCAGTGGTATCAGGCGAGCGTTAGAAGCCCAAAGGTCTTCCAACAGCCAGGTGTCAAAACAGAAGACGACCGAGATGAGAAGACAAGGTGTGCTTTGATGGGGGCGTGTGGGTGGACTCTGTCTGGCTACGTGTCGGACAGTTTCCTCTCCAGGATGCTGTTTCTTCCTATTCGTCTGATTGGTGATTGGCTGCCATCCAGAGCGGGCAGCACACACACACACACACACACACACACACACACACACACACACACACACGAAAGAGACAGACACCAAGAAAAACATCCTGTTCTCACTCTGAGCCTGAAATCTTCCTTCCCCTTGTTACCTTAAGAAACAGCCTGTTCTCTTCACTTTAACACCCGCGCTCTGAACACTCATCTAACCAGAACAAAATGGCCGCCTGTGCCTGAACCTGCGGAAGCACTGCGAGTTAGCGGAAGAGTCACGAGCAGCTGATAAAGGCTGAAGTGCTCGAAGCTGAGCTGATGTTCAGATGTTTTCTTTCAGTTATGAAACCACTTAAGTGGGAAACTTAGGAAACGAACTGCAGCCACTGTTCTAAGACTCTTAAAGAAACAATGGCTGCACAAAAATGCAGTGACTGGTTTTGAAAAATGACATTATCCAACCTCCCACATCACATCGTGTCTCTTGTAACACTCCACTGCACCGTTCTTCCTCACCAACAATGGGAGGCCCGTCTTTTTCCAAAAACCAGCTCCAGACTCTGAGAACGGCCGTCACCGTTTATTTCTCACCTTTCTGGGTCTTTAAATGTGGCCAAATAAAAAGACAACTGTCTGCAGGACTAAGGTCACGGTCCAACAACAGGGCTTGTTGACAGCAGTAGTTCCTTTAATCAGCCTCCTCTCAGTCTTCCTTCTTTTCACTTTAGACAAAATCATTTTACTTTGTAATCAGGGACTAGTCTCTTATCGTCTCCATCTGCCAGACTAAAGCTCATTAGACGGGTCAGATGGACGGTGGCACATCGTCTAAAAGGTGATGGGCTAAAACATGAAGTCCAGTAAAATGTGTCAAATATGACGCTGCAGGGAAAAAGAACGTACAGAGAGGTCTGATGGTATATGAACACAGTGCACAGTGTTTATGGAGGAAACTTGCTCCATTATCTGGACGTGGTCATCGAGTGCAGAGGCTTTTGAGGACACACACACCTTGTTTATCATCCTTTACTGAGCACGTACGCAGCCGACTGCTCCAACAACCTCAGGCTAGAGGTCGCTCCGCTCCAAACACATGTTGCACAACCTGAGCGTTCTTGACTCCAAAGCTCAAGAGTCCGGACTCTAACAGGTTTCTATACAAACAGGCATCACCTGATATCTGAACTGAGCACGGATGTCTGTGATTTACTGTAACAGAACTGACCTGGACTAAACTGCACTTTGACATAATTAATAAAAGCTCCAGACCTAACTAATGAGGATGGGGGCGGGGCTAGCACACCTGTAACATCCACCTTCCAGTCATTCGCACTTACCTTTCCTGCAGACCAGCGACGGGTTTCATCCTAAACGGGGAGGGGCAGGGCTTTAGCTCGTTACTGGCTGTCACCGGGACAACAGTGGCAGGTAGGGCGTGGCTGTTGCCGTTGACAACAGGGACAGGGGCGGGGCTACAGAGAGAGAATTAGTTCAATTTATATCAATAAATAAATATCCAGACTTGTAAACCAACTTGGATGGAGGAAACTGAACATCACGTGCATTAAAGATCAGTAATGACGGAGCAGGTATGTCTATTCCTATGAGTTTAAATGTTTGAGATGTTGTTGAAAGGCATTGTGGGATACATAGGCAGCCCAGTGCTGTGTGATGAATTACCTGGGCAGAGGGACGCCAGGTGAAGCGAGGCGGCTGCAGGCTATGATTGGCTGCTGCTGGGGAGTGGGCGTGGCGACAGCTGGAGGGAGCTCAGCTTGGACCATGCTTCCTGGCGTCACAACCTGAAAATGAAAGGAAGCCTTCGTTAGTCTTCTTTGTGCTTTTTATAAGTGAATAATTGTTATATATTAAGAGCCGACAGTTGTGGTGTCAAGCACTGACCTTCGTGCCCTTTGACCTCTGGGCAGAGTCTGGAGGGACAGCTGGGGAAAGGTGGAGGTCAGGTGGTGGAGCTTTCAGCTGTCTGTCAGAAACCTGGACCTTCTCCCTAAATCGATACAAAACCTGTGGAAGAGAGAAAAGGTTCATTAAAACTGGTCATTTAAGTAACAGGGCAGATGATTTAATTTAATGACATGTTTTAAAGTATTAGCTGAAAGTGTGTCAGATGTAGCGTAAGGTACATTCTCCAGGTATATACTCCAGAAATGATGCTTATATAGAATTTGCTTATAACAGTCATTTCTCTGCAGACCTAAAGGATTTTAAGGTTTTTGGTTTTATTTTTGTCATCACTCTTTCTTTAACAAATTCATTCTACACTGCCCTGATCTCACAAACAAACAAAAGGTTCTGCAGCTGAGAAAAGACTGAAGACAGTAATAGTGTTGAGAATGTGGGTAAGTGCGCCCTCGTGTGGGTTAAATATCAAACTACAACCGACAGCAAAATAAATCAGGACAGGAGGATTTATCTAAATCTCCATGTTATTTCTTTTTTTTCCTGCTTTTCCCTTCTCCCATTTCATTTGATGCAAATTCTGATTTGTTGATCTGAAAAGCTTTTAGAGTTTTATTCCAAATGGACCCAGGATATTGCCGTTCAACTATGGGAAACAACAACAGAACAACAGAGCCTCATGACTGTTGTCTGCTCTTCTGTAAAATCACTTCCTTTAGTGTCTGTGAGTCTAAAGGCCACGACACGGCGACTTCTGACCACAGTCTCAAATTGGCTGAAGCTCTCAAGTGTGTCCGTGTGCACAGTTATTTCTATCTTGAGCACGTTTTGAGCCCCATTTGATCATGCGAGTTCGGAGCTGTAGGCCTCAGACTGTGTGGGCGTCTTCACGTGGACCCACTATTCTGGTACATATTTGTGCAGCAGTGCAAAATGCCAAAGGCCTGCTGCGGTTCGGTGCAGATGGGAGGATGTGGTGATTAATAAACACTCTCAGTCACATCACTGTGGGACACAGGTAAAGCCAAAATGAAGGTCATGAAATGACCAAACAGCTGAATTGCTGTGGCACCATGCAAAGGTCTGACATTCAAAGGTCTGTCTGAGGGTTAAAACGTGTTTCAGAGTTTGGCTCAGATGTAGTTCAGAGTCAGGTTCTCATGAAGTGTATTTATCAGTATCAGTGAGTGTCCTCTGTGTGTGTAATAGTGTATTTTACCATCAAGCAGGTGATGACGATGACAAAGATGGTGAAGAAGAGGATGACGGTGTAAAAACCTTCTCTGCTCCACACGTGATCCCTCTGCTCGCCCTGCAGGACGTTTTTCTGAGAGACACGTGAAGAGAACCGGTTAATAAAACGTTAATTGTTCTGATCTTCCTCCACAGCACATGCCCCGATTCACACCAAAGACAAAAGAACGTCTGCCCCACACGTGCAGATATTTTCACAGGACACACAGTCACACTCAAACAAAGATGAGGAACGTGCTCTAAAGCCGACGCAGACGTCCGATTGGTCCTGTCTGCTCTGCACTGATAAGCAGACGGCGGGTCAGATTTGTTACCGTAGTGTAACAGTAGAGCTGTCGCATTTCTCACTGCTGGGAGAAGAGTAATAATATTAATATCCTCAATAAAGCTGCTCTGCTCTTCCTCAGGCTGATCGATGCGACTTTAATACTTCCATTAAACTTTTACCAGCAGCACCCTGCTCTCTAATAATCTTACTCCAACCACTCCATCTGTCTCCACGGGAACTAATGAGGCTGCTTAACGAGCTACTGTTACCTAGGACACAGAGGAGCAAGCACACGAACCGTTTTCAGACACACACACACACACACACACACACACACACACACACACACACACACACCTCAGTGGAGACCTCAGTGATGCCAAAGTGCCCCAGGTAGCGGTGAAGGACTCGAACGTTCAGTGATTGGATGACCTCTTCACCAGGGCGGAGCTCAGAGAATCCCAGCCTATCAGAGGACACAAAGAGCTCGATGCCATTCTTCTTCTCCTGTAACAGCCATCCACTGGTCAGTTAATCAAAGAATCAGTTCATTAGAATAACATCTGAATGCTGTGTGTCTTACATTCAGCCGGTTGATGTGAACGTGTCCTGCAGGAACGCCCAGAGCTGCCGCTACACCTTCCCGAAACCAGCGAAGAAGACTGATGTTCAGTCTCCTCACATCCACAGCCAGGTACTAAGAGAAAAGAAGAAGAAGAAGAAGAAGAAGAAGAAGAAGAAGAAGGAGGGGGGGGGTCAAGTTTCCATCCAAATGCTTCTGCAGAAACTGGTAGAAAGACAACGTGACCAAATGCTCAGTTCCAACAACACTGCTGTGACTGAGCTGAGCAGACCAACAGCTGGTGGAGCTGATTCTCCAGTCGGTGCTGGTAGACCACCACAGAAGAAGATGAGCTGATTAAAAGATGTCCAGACAAAGGTCAAATGAAGAAAAACATAATGGACATTTTTAGTTTAGTTTCTGTGTTAATGAGGAAGGTCAGTCATCGCTCCACACACACCTGATGTTTTCACATCATCACAGGAAGCAACGAGTTTGTCACATGGTTCACAAATGTCAGCATTTATTTACATTCTGCTTTTATACACACACAAACACACACAGACTGATCTACTGTTACAAATACATGGAAAACAAATATGTAATGAAAGGTGTTTCACCTGCCGGCCTCGCTCTGTGCCTGTGTTCTGTCATGCAGTGATGTCAGCCCAACAGTTCAGGCCTAAAGGCTCCAAAACATTCTTCTGAAATATTTCAGGCCTGTTAAGCTGCTCCTGATAGTTGTCCATCCAACACTATGGTCCAGATAAGGTTTCTGTATATGATGTTCCTGCCTTTACACTTCTGCTGGTAAACCTCCAGTCTGCTGTTTTCTCTGTCCATCCTCACAGAAACAACACAACACTGGGTGAACTTCAGTCTGCAGAGATTCTGATCTGCAGACTAACAGATCGAATGATAACATCATCCCTCCAGCTCCGACTCGGTTATTTTATCTCTCTCTCTGCTACGATCCATCTCTCTTCACCCACGGCCCACCCAGCTCCAGCTCCCCCCTCTGTGTTTGGCTCCGTTGGTTTTCCCAACAGTCTCTCAGCTTTCAGCACAAGTGATACAGGAGACAGGTGGAACACACACGCACACACACACACACACACGCACACACACGCACACCTCACCCAGGATTTTAGCCTCTGAGTGCAGAGAGCAAAAACAGCAGGAAACCTCAAGGATTTACTAACACACACATGGTCGCCACCTAACCCCAGGCTGAAATTAAAACGCCTCCAGTCTGAAGCATCCCCCTCGACAGTCACCATGTCTGAAGTACTGACTGTCAACCATTCAAGAGCCCAAGTGTTTGTTCCTGCTGATTCCAAAGAGCATGATGGGAATCAGCAACAAAGTCACTGTTCAACCTGACACACCCCCGTATCTCCACCCTGCATATACCTGCTCACCGCCGAGCTAATCACACCTGACCAGTTTAATAAAAACTAGTCTGCGCCCATAGAAATAAACACTAAAACAGAAGCTCCACAGTAATGAATGAGAAATAAAAGACTGCTCCAATAGACAGAAATGTCACTGTTGTCCTGGGGCTAAAGGAATCTACCTTATAAACCTACAGCAACAGTGAATTACCAACATATGCACCAACCTAAAGCTAGAAAACTGTTTTTACTGTAGATTTACTGGCTGTTTGTGGCAAATAAAGTCACTGTGCACAAACAGACCAGCAGCCAAATCTGCCAGTGTCTGAACAAACTTTATATCTTAAACAAGCTCCAAATACAACGGCTCAATTAATTAATTAGAAAAATAACCAGTAAGCAAAATGCCAAAAATGGAACCACAGACGTTCAAGTTTGTCCACGAGCTGCAATGATTTGTCCATGAATCCTCTTTAATCTTAACAGAGCCAGGCTAACAGTTTCCCCCCACCCCCAGTCTTTGTGCTAAGCTAAGCTAATCACACCTAAGACAAAATAAAGTGAGATTGAGTTTCTGAATGAGTTTAGAAGAAAACAAACCTGAGGTGTGTCTGCAGCTTTGTCCGTCAGCTTCAAACCCAACAACTGCTGCTGCTGCTCAAACAACTCTGTCTGTGTGTGTGTGTGTGTGTGTGTGTGTGTGTGTGTGTGTGTGTGTGTGGGCGGCTGTTTGCTAATGGCTAAAACAACAACATGTTCTGTTGCCACTTAATTCAATATCAGGGACAATAAACGGAGGCAGACGGGCTGAACACACACAGCTGATGTTATTACCCGCCTGTTAAACAAACTCTTGTCTGTCTTTGTCTGCTCCCAGAGTAAAACACAAACCTGCGATCTCAGAGGCAACTAATGATTCTTGTCATTACCAATTCAGATTTCCATTTTCTACATTAATCAGTTAGAGTGTTACATATAGACATACACACTGTTCTGTCCAAAAATACTCAGTTCACTGTTCAAAGGGTTTAAATGATTTTTCATTGTGTTGACGACTAATGTTCTGTCTACAAACTAATAAACCAACTAACTGCCTTTGATATTTTTTCAGACTAAGGATATAATGAATTTAAAAAAGGCCAGTTGATCAATAATGGAAACCAGGGTTACTTCCAGCCCTAAACCACCACAGCAACTTCACTGAATCAGACTAATAAACTTTATCAATCAGCCAAGTGACCACATGACATGACAGCTGATTCAAAAACAAATAAACAACAACAACTAAACACTTCAGGAACAAACACATAAACAACAGACAGAAAAAAACAGAAAAAAACCACAAATCAATAACCTGAAACTAAATGTAAACAACCTTACCAAGTCAACATGTAAACATTGCTGATCCTCCCTGTCGACCACAGGAAGTGTTTCACTGAATGACGGTGAGCGGCCTGTCAGTCAGAGCTCGGGGTCTGTTCACTCTATTTCCTGATCTAACCGTGCACTGATCTCTGATTGGCTTAGAGGGGGACGGAGCTCAACCTGCCACCTGATTGGCTGTCGTCCAGGTAATGCCATTATCCTGCTGTGCTTCCTGTCAGGATCAGGTGCTATTTCTGTCCGACACACAAACAAACACACAGGCACCAACACACACAGGGTAATGACTGCTAATTAGCAGTTAGCCCTCTGGGTAGTGGGGACCGATCAGATAACAGTGAGGGGAGGAGGGAGAAAGGCGCCGATAAACAACAAAACATAAAGGGCAGGACAACTAAAGGTATGTCCAGCTGTTTCTTCAATGACTGGACATGTTCACAGCCACTAATTGATTCAGTGACAAAAAAGATGCAACAAAGTGAATTTCTTATTTCAAATCATCTTGATTCTGTCTCTGCAGCTTTCACCCAGAATTTTTACTTCAAACTATATTCAATCACACACAGACCAAAATGAGTTTCACTACACATAGTGTTTGTTTACTGTGCTGTTACATTTCTACATCAGGTTCTTTTCCTGTTTGCAATGAACAGCTGGAGAGATTTAGTGGGACTGTACTATCACTGTATATTGTCACTGATCAAAGAGAGAAAAATCGATATTTCTGGGCACCAGCTGAAATGAAATGTTCTGCAGCGTGTTGGCTGTGCAGCTTCTCTCAGAGCGCTGACGGGAAAAACGTGAGCAGCACGTGCAGCATGCAACTCAATGAGACCTCTCACACACACACACAGACACACACACAGACACACACACACACACACAAACACACAGCTGAATGAGTGGGTTGCCCTGAGCTTGGATTATTCACGCCTGTGTTGTTTCCTTTGAGAAAATGAGTTCAGTGCAGACCAGGCTGGACTCGTCTTCTTATTCTTACTACTTTAATTCTCTCTTAGTGGCTGACAGTGGAAAATGTTACTGAATTAATATTAGTCAGGTGACAAATTATTATCACAATTTCTCTCAAATGTCATGTTTTGTCTATTATCCAATTACCAATTATAATTAATTACCTGAACATTAAAATGATTGTTTCAAATCTGCTATGACACACACACACACACACACACACAGATGTGTCGATAATGTTCTGTGTAAAAAGTGTTTACACAGAATCCACATGAAGCTGTTAGTGAAGTGAACACAGTCCTGCATGAAGGACTGTGGGTTTGAAGTGGTGAGTCGCCTCCACGAGCACACAAAACACACAAAACACACAAAACACACCTATGGCATTAATTATTTAACATGTTCACTGACACACACACACACACACACACACACACACAAAGACAGACACAGGCTTGTGTTCAACACTGATGTGTGTCACAGACCAGTCATGTCAACTTGAACAACCTGATGTGACTTTATTCTGCATATTTAAACATTTGTTTCTCTTTCAACAACAAAAATAAACATTGACAAAGCAGCAACCTGCAAAGATTCAATTAGGTCACGTCAAAATAAAGATGGAGTCATGTGACCTGTCTAATCAGCTCTCTCTACCTTTACAGCTTCTATATGAATCTCTGTGGTTTATTTATTTTACCTGAGGCAGCTACATTAAACCAGCCTGGGACACCAGTCCTTGTTCACATACATGTTTACACAGAGTTTATCTGGATGATTCAAAGTCTTATCCAAAAAAAAACTAACTAATGCTTTTTCCATGTTTTGCCCAAATACAGCTCCAGGCTAAGAACAGCTTCACCTCAGCACAGAGCTGTGTTCAGAGCTGCCTCATACTCCACCAATCTCATCTTACTCTGCTGCAGCAACATGACTCTCACACTGGACGTTTACAACAAAGAGCATCGTTCAGTTTTTCATCGTAACACACACACACACACCTGAACACAGCACAGCATGTGTGTGTGTGTGTGTCTCACAACCAGCTTTCACCTGCTGTTAAAACCTGACATGAGAGCAAAGGCCACACACACACCCACCCACCCACCCACCCCCACACCCACCCACACCCACACCCCCACCCACACACACACACACACACCCCCACCCACACACACACACACACACACACACACACACACACACACACACACACACAGTAGTGTCTTGCAGGCATGTGGTGTGATGCTGAGATGGGAGGTGACTGGGTACCATCTGGGACTTATACAATCCTCTCTCAGCTTCCATCTGAACACATTCCCTCCTGCTGTTACTCCACTGACTCTACATGAACCAGTAATACTGTAAATAATGCTGTTTATTACATTAGCTTGGAGTCTGTTTAAAATAAGTGGCAGACTGATTCTGTTTTTAACCAAATTCTTTCCAAAATAGAAACCACCATCTGAATCTGCTCCTTCTGCTTGAGTTCTTCCAAATCCTCAAAACAATCAGTGTACAACAAAATCTCACCCAAAAAGCAGCAAACCAACACTTTTACTAAAAAAAAAAAAAAAAAAAAAAAGGAATAAACTGATAAATAATACTAATAATATCCTACTGTAAGGACCCTGCACCAGAAACAAACACAACAGGTAACCCGTCTGTAAACTCCCAGCATCCCCGTCTGTCTTTTACTCTCCATCCAAGGCTTCTCCACATTGCCGCCACTCCCACAATGCATCTGTGGCGACGAGACCTCTGACTGTCTTGGCAGAGGATTGTGGGAAGTGTTGGTGGGGAGACTTCACAGCTGAGGCCTGCACACGTTCAGTTAAATTAATAATCTGTTACTTTTCTCCTAAAAATAAATGACTGAATCAGCCTGTGCCCTAATTCCACTGTGCAGATAACACAGTGTACTGATGACTGCCACCACTCTGAAGGTGACATGCAGTGAAATATCCAATAATGCAGTAATAATCTGGATAATCTGCATTTCTGATTTCAGCTCCTTCAAAATAAGACTTCTTTAGGATCTGATCTAAACACCTTTGGGTTTTGTTGTGAACACATTTCCCCTCCACTTCCCTTCTCTCTATTGGGAAAATTATACTTTTCTGCCTTTTTGTCATTTTAGAAAGAAGAATGGGGAAACACAGAAGTTCATTCGATGCTTTTGGAGCAAAATCACATCCTACATTGTAGCTTCTTTTCTGGCTGTGAGCAGATTCTCCATTTCTGCCTCTGACTTTTACAATGTGAGATGAAAAACATCAGTCAATACAAAAACGCTGTGTTTTGCTCTGTATGCTGCCATTTTAACACAATCCAGCCACACACAGTCTGAAGCTGCAGTCAACCTGAACCAGAATCCAACACAGAATCCAGTCTTTTCTCTCTCTCTCTTCCAGTCTCACTGGGTCTCTATCTCACTCGACCAGTCTCGTCTCCTGGTCTCCCTCACCGTTACCCAGTTAGTTCGTAGCTGTCTACCTGTTCCTCTGTCTCAATGTCACGTCGAAGGGCGCTGCTGTTTATCTAAGGCTTATGTAACCACCCATTGTGTAGGTAAGGGGGTCTCGCACACTTATCGTTAGCGTTTCCATGGCAACAGAGAGCGCAGCATCTCTCCCCCAGCGCTGCAGCTCCTCATCCGTCATTCATCCGCCCGCTCTGACCTCCTCAGTATTTGCCGGCTGAGGGAGAAAACCCCGTTTTACCGAACAGGGACTGAGTCACATTAGCTTCCACAAATTTCTACTGACACCTGCCGTCTCAGTTTAGCTGCTTATTAAAGTGAGGCTCTCGTCTGAGCCAACATCAGCAGCCCTGTTTCTCTGCTCATGCTGCTTTTTTCTTATTGATCAATCTGCTGGTAATTTTCTTGATTCTTGGAAAAAAAAAAAAAAAAAAAAAAAAGGTGCAAATGATGGAAAATGTCTAATAATTCACCACAGGCCCAGATGGTGTAGTCAAATTAACCACAAACCAGCAGACAGTCACTCTGGTATCATATCTGCTAATCTGTCCAGATGAAACCATCAAATATTTCTGATTAAAAATGACAAATATTTTATCAATTTTTATCAATTATCAAACTAGGTGCCAATATATTTTCTGTCAACCAACTAACTGCTGCATCTCCAATGCTGATGGTATTAAACTGCATCAAAATCACTTTCAGACTCACTGACTTCAGTCTTGACTCCTTGATAACATCATCACACAGCTCTGGTGCTCAGCTGCCTTTTCATGGAGCAGACCTCCAGCCAGCTGTCTCTGACTGGTAAATAAAAACAAACACATTAACCAATCAGGCACCAGGTCACTCACCACGGTAACCAGATGCCTTGCAGACACCACGGCGTGCTGTGGCTGCACCTCGTGATGTGGTCGTGCCAACAGGTTAAGGGTCCGCTGACCATCAGGCTGACGTAAGCGAGACCCCAGGAGGGCGGCTGACGTCCCCGCGGCTAACCTGGCAGGCTGCTCATGGTGGTGGTGATGGGACTTGTCCACATCGTCATGTGGCTTCAACCCACGTTGAGGGTGAGGACCGGAGCGAGAAGGGAAGAGACGCCGCTCATGGTCACCAGAAGAAGATTCTGAGGAGAGAAGATGATGATCATTTTTAAAATAAAAGATGAGGAAAAACCTGTTTTAGCATCATGTGTTTTTAATAGTTTTTGGACAACAATGGAGGTCTACAGCACAGACCCATAAGCTGAACCAGGTTCTGGATTCACACACATTACACTGAGGACACCACATTCATTGCTGTCAGTCTGTGGACTCATGAACACACAGACACAGAATGACCAGACTGATCTTTAAAATAAAAGATGAAGAAGACAACACAGACAAGAGGTGGTGTATGAATCTACCTCTGCCTATAAACATCTTTTAGTTCTCCAGCAGCAGCACATTCTGCAGGACTCCCAGAGAGCAGCAGATCCCATCTGTGCATCTCTGCTGTCACACTGACTCAGGTCAGGACAGAGGTTTTCATCAGTGTGCAGTCAGGCTGAGAGGAAACCCCTGCACACCGGCCAAACTCACCCAACCATGAAGAATATCAACACTGCATAATTCATTCACAGTCTTTATTTGTCCTGAGAGGGGAAACTACTGGGTGAAGCACTTTTATCTTTAGCAGCTTCCTGTTTCATAGGTTCATCCTGGGAACACAAAGGACCTGACACTGAACAGACTAAAGAAAACTCAGCCCTGAAGCTTCCACAGCTGGACCTGACCACAGTCTGTCTGTTGGAGGCCGCCACAGGCATCGCTGAAAAATTTAAAAAGTACATGTACTCAAATACTGCACGCAAGTACCATTCTGAGGTACTTCTTTAGTTGAGTATTTTCATTTTGCACTACTTCATCCTTGACCTTCATGTCAGAGTCAAACCTTGGACTTTTCCTGCTCTACATTTATCTGATAACTTTAGTTCCTTTTCAGAATCAGATGAATCCAACAAAATACAGACTGATCATCAAACCTTATTGATCCCTGGGGGGACATTCAAAGTACTTCAAATTAGAAGTATATAAGGTAGTTAACGTCAGCTACCCGGCAGTATATAAAGTACTTCAAATTAGAAGTATATAAGGTAGTTAACGTCAGCTACCCAGCGGTATATAAAGTACTTCAAATTAGAAGTATATAAGGTAGTTAACGTCAGCTACCCGGCGGTATATAAAGTACTTCAAATTAGAAGTATATAAGGTAGATAACGTCAGCTACCCGGCGGTATATAAAGTACTTCAAATTAGAAGTATATAAGGTAGTTAACGTCAGCTACCCGGCGGTATATAAAGTACTTCAAATTAGAAGTATATAAGGTAGATAACGTCAGCTACCCGGCGGTATATAAAGTACTTCAAATTAGAAGTATATAAGGTAGATAACGTCAGCTACCCAGCGGTATATAAAGTACTTCAAATTAGAAGTATATAAGGTAGATAACGTCAGCTACCCGGCGGTATATAAAGTACTTCAAATTAGAAGTATATAAGGTAGATAACGTCAGCTACCCGGCGGTATATAAAGTACTTCAAATTAGAAGTATATAAGGTAGATAACGTCAGCTACCCGGCGGTATATAAAGTACTTCAAATTAGAAGTATATAAGGTAGATAACGTCAGCTACCCGGCGGTATATAAAGTACTTCAAATTAGAAGTATATAAGGTAGTTAACGTCAGCTACCCAGCGGTATATAAAGTACTTCAAATTAGAAGTATATAAGGTAGATAACGTCAGCTACCCGGCGGTATATAAAGTACTTCAAATTAGAAGTATATAAGGTAGATAACGTCAGCTACCCAGCGGTATATAAAGTACTTCAAATTAGAAGTATATAAGGTAGATAACGTCAGCTACCCAGCGGTATATAAAGTACTTCAAATTAGAAGTATATAAGGTAGATAACGTCAGCTACCCGGCGGTATATAAAGTACTTCAAATTAGAAGTATATAAGGTAGTTAACGTCAGCTACCCAGCGGTATATGAAGTACTTCAAATTAGAAGTATATAAGGTAGTTAACGTCAGCTACCCAGCGGTATATGAAGTACTTCAAATTAGAAGTATATAAGGTAGTTAACGTCAGCTACCCAGCGGTATATAAAGTACTTCAAATTAGAAGTATATAAGGTAGTTAACGTCAGCTACCCAGCGGTATATGAAGTACTCAAATTAGAAGTATATAAGGTAGTTAACGTCAGCTACCCAGCGGTATATGAAGTACTTCAAATTAGAAGTATATAAGGTAGTTAACGTCAGCTACCCAGCGGTATATGAAGTACTTCAAATTAGAAGTATATAAGGTAGTTAACGTCAGCTACCCAGCGGTATATGAAGTACTTCAAATTAGAAGTATATAAGGTAGTTAACGTCAGCTACCCGGCGGTATATAAAGTA
The DNA here is from genome assembly GCF_900324485.2 of Mastacembelus armatus. Classification (NCBI taxonomy): domain Eukaryota; kingdom Metazoa; phylum Chordata; class Actinopteri; order Synbranchiformes; family Mastacembelidae; genus Mastacembelus; species Mastacembelus armatus. Next base: position 15,528,008 of record NC_046655.1, on the reverse strand, counting down.
CTTCAAATTAGAAGTATATAAGGTAGTTAACGTCAGCTACCCAGCGGTATATGAAGTACTTCAAATTAGAAGTATATAAGGTAGTTAACGTCAGCTACCCGGCGGTATATAAAGTACTTCAAATTAGAAGTATATAAGGTAGTTAACGTCAGCTACCCGGCGGTATATAAAGTACTTCAAATTAGAAGTATATAAGGTGGTTAACGTCAGCTACCCAGCGGTATATAAAGTACTTCAAATTAGCGTCTCCTCAGGAGTAAATGTGTGGATTATACTCAGTGGGTAAAAATAAATCAGCAGTGTAAGCAGGTAAAACACCTGAACCAATGACACAGCTTCCCTTCTTGGCTGCCTTTCTCCCTAGCGACAGCGTCCTGGTTGCTATGCATGATGCTGAGCTGAGCCGAGCTGTGATTGGACAGGAGCTGTCGGCCAATCACAGGTTAGAAAAGGCTGACCCTGTAGCTCTGGAGACACAGCTCCAACACACAGACCAGACATTATTGTTTGCATCTCAGGTTGTACAGATAATAAAACTAATTTGAAAAAACAAAGCATTGCCAAGACAACTTGTTTTTAGCTGGTGTTTGTCAGTTTAAAGTCAGTTTTCCTATGGAGGCCGAATAACTCAGGACCAGAAACAAGCTCCTGTTTCATGCACTCAGCAGTCATTATTATATTCCAGTAAAGAACTACAATCAATCCCAGCAAGCACCTGTTCTGTTTGGAAACCTCTTCTGAAATGTTTCCCAAACCCTCTCAGCTTAACATCGGGTTCATTTCTGGAACCACAGAAATAAAATAATCCAAACTGCATGAGAAACACAGCCAAAGCCAAAGTGAAGAAGAAAACTTCTGATTTGTTAATAATTCAAGATCCAGCATGTTAACAGTACATCATGTGACCCAGTGCAAACAGTCAGATAAGGACACAATTATCTGAAAAACAACCTAATATCGATATTTATGTTTATTTCAAACATCATGTCCATTCGCAGGTTAATGCAACGTTAGCGTCTCAGCAGAAAAAAACAGGAAGCAACAGGAACTGAGAGGTTTCTTGTCGTGTAAATTAAAGAAGATTCGGTTGTTTGCCTCAATTTGACTTTGACCCAAATTGTGTTTAGAGTGTTTACACAGGAAAACCAGAATGTCACATCTGTGTACAGTGTGTTTCAGTCAAAGACACCAGGTGCAACCACATCATTATACACATCTTTGTCCAGTGAAATGATTCATATGAAAATACCTCCATCCTGTATCTCCAGCATGGTTTACAAATGATGTGAGTCTGGTATTCATATCTATTTATAACCAGGTTAGAATTAGATGAAAATATTTCCTGATAATTCAGAAATGCTCCTAATGCTCCTGGCCTTAACACCTCAGACGTTCATCAACACTCGTCTTTCCTCTAATTAAATAAGTCAAACCCTTTACAGATTTTACAGATTCTGTTTTTACACTGAATCTAATTGTGGTTTTGGATTGTTGGAGCAAATGATTAGAAATTTACACTGTAGGATTTATGTACATCGATTTCATCGCTGGCTATTTCATGGGAAATTTCTCCACCACATGCCCATACAGGAGCTTTTCATATACACATGACAGTGAAGACATTTTCATATACTATGGGACTTTTCTTCTAATGACAAGATCATGTGTGTATATCATGTGTTTATATACCAATCTTCTTCTTGTGGGAGATTTGAAGGTTTGTTGTGAAAGTTTTATTGTAGTTTCTAGCAAAACACTCCACATGTTGGGGCTGTAACTACCAGAACTGTCATATATCATATATCATATTATCTGAGCTTCTCTTACAAAGGACTTACTGCAGCATCCTGCAGAGTTTAAGGTTAAAAAGCAACCATACCATAATATCTGTTATTGCAATAGGTAATTTCCTATCACCAGAGGTTGTCCTGCTTAAACATTTATCTGGGCAACACAGATATTCTGCTTGCAAAGACACCGGCACCGGAGGAGCCGTTTTCACAGGTTAACTGACAGAGATCACGATAAACCATTGATCTGAGCTCTACAGCTGCTTGTATTCTCGGGTTAAGGCCGCAAACAGAAATCAGACGCTTACCTGTGACCAGCAGCTGTGTCCATATCAGAGACAAGAGCAGGAACATGGAGAGAAACCCTCCTCTTCTCCCGCTGCAGCTCATCCTTCGGTTCTGCAGCTCAGACTGAAATGAATCCGGCCCGGCAGCTCGTTTTCTCTGCGGCTTCTCGCTGTGCTGTAATTATGCATCAGCCGGTGTGTGTTTCCGAACATCTATGTGTGTGTCCGCAGCACGAGAGGGAGGAGGCGCTGCCACAGCTCCACACATCCGCTCCTCCACCACCACCGGACCCCCGCGACGCTTCTCCCCGGCCCTACGGCTTCCTACAGCGGCCTGACTGCAGGACGAACGACCGCTCTGCAGCTGCGGCTCCGGGGTGAAGCTGAGGTTGTTTCCATGTGAGCCCCGGAGAGGAAGGAGAAGGAGGAGGAGGAGGAGAAGGAGAAGAAGGAGAGGTGAGAGCAGGGAGGTGCACCAGGTGGAGGCTGATGATGATGATGATGAAGATGAAGAGGAGGAGGAGGAGGAGAGAGGGCGGGGCAGAGGAAGAGGAGGATTAGCCCTTCCGACGTTTATGTGCCGTAAATTTAAAAACATTAAATAAATAAGACTTTACTTTGTGTCAACAACGACAGTTTGACTGTACGAGCCTTTAGAAATGATATTATTGTTTACGTGAAGTAAATTGTTTGTTGCCATGTTTGGTCAACAGGTAAACTAAATATGTCAACACCGTGATAATAACTGACTGTTTGTCAACTTTAACTTTAACAACAACAACAACAACAACAACGACCTGATCACTTTCTGAACAGGACAGAAACCACTACAATCAAACCGCCTTCGTTAGCCTCTATGCTAAGATTAGCCTGGCACGTTAAACGCTAACGCTAAAGTCAAGCTAACACGAATTCACAACATCAAACCTGCAGAAACTGAATAGAAACTCAAGTCAGTCTCCTACCTGAGACTTTCTCTCGACTATCGACGGATTAAATATGAATAATTCCCAAACACTCGGACCGAACTGCAGCAGTTTGCACCAGGGGATTAGCATGTGACGCTAATTGATGTTGCGTTCACGCCCTAACGTTAAAAACGTATTTTCGAACATTTCAATGGGGAAATGATTCATGTTGACACTGACACAAGTAAGTCAGGTACAATTACATCTACAAAATGTTCGTTTGTATTTGTTGTCACAATATAAACGACTTGATGCAGTTTATCTGGCGACCGCAGGGTCAGCACTTGAGCTAACTAGCCCGAAATAACAGTGAAGTCCCGTATTTCCCATTCTACCCAAATTGCGTGAATGCAACACGGCTCTGACACGTGCTCGCAAACAAACATTAACACCAAGATATTAGTTGTGATCAATAATCGAAGATAAATGGGACATTTGACAGTTATTAAATCTCAATATATCAATCATCTAAATATAATAACTCTAACTAATGTTACAGATGTTATTTGCTAACTGGTGCCCAAGGGCAACTGCTACAGCAGATAACATCAATATTTACATAGAAATAAATAAAAGAATAGATCCTGAACCGTCAGCTGGTTTTCTGGCTTCATTTAACTATTAGAAATAGTTTGTTTAGTCCAACAAAGTCATTAATGTGAGGGTAACTGTGGCTGGGTGTTGCCAGGTTTGAAAAGGAGCACCAAAAGTGGTCCATGTTTAAATCTTTATTGAAATCAATGCTCAACAGTCTTCACTTATAAACATGAACAGGAAAAACAATAAACAGGAAGTATACTTTCATACACAGACTGCTGTTATTCAGTGATATGAGTTTTGGTTCCTGCTACTAGTTCAGCCCCGGTTTTTTCTTGTGTTTGTTTACATTTGGCAGAACACAATACGCTGACTCACCTATTCACAGTTCTTCTTTGACATGTACCGTTTCATGTAAAGACAAATACCAGTGGATGACTTTAATGCTGAGGAAAACTAAAACATGATTATTCTGAGGCAGGTCCTGGAGGTTGTGGATGTCAGTTCTCAGTGAGAATGATTCTGTCAGAAAGCGTGGGCCAAAGTGAATCTAAGAATGTGTGCATTGTGTCTATATGTTCAGATTTGAGCGACTTGTCACCCTGATTTTTGACACAAATTGCAGCTGTGTGTGTTGTCCAGCTGTGGAATTGTATGAACAGCCAAACTACAACAGCTCATTTCCTGTTGTATTACAACATCTGCATGCACTTTCCCTTTTACTTCAGTGACTTTGGAGAGTAAATAAATCATCAGCATGTTGTTGTGTTGTGTGGGGTGTAATAAACCCTGCCGTCTGTAGGGGGCACTAGCTCTTCTTCTCTTGTGTTTAGCTGCACTGCTGTGGTCTGTTCGGATACAAAGACTGGGGGGGGGGGCATCCCCGGGTCCTGCCTGTGCAACCAGCAGGAAGAGAAGTGTCAGACAATCGACTACACTGTGAGTATTAACACATTCACACAAAACCCGTCCAGAGTTGTGTCAACAGCTGGTTTCTTCTGGTGCTTCCTCCTCCAGAACTTTGTGATGAACCTGTTCTGGGAGAAGAAGTCTGTCTTCATACAGGTGAGTGGACAGACGTTAATTTAATCGTAATCATCATCATCATCATCATCATCATCGCTGTGATGCTGATATTTCTCACAGCTTTAACAACATCCTGTAAATTCTTTTAGCAAAGAGACTCAGAGGACGAACTTCAGTAAGATTAAATACAAGTTTCACTCACAAGGAGTAAAAGTCGCCCAGCACCTTGGTACAGCACGAGGGTGTTAGCACGTGTGCAGAGAGGAGAGGTAACTTCCCACAGCAAGACATCTGGGTTTACTGAGTCCTTATCAAAGACTCAAGGTCAGAGCAAACCGTCCTCACTGAAAGCAAAAATACACAACAGGCCCCACTGAGCCGTGTTTCAGTTATACAGAACTAAATAAGGTGGATCAGGTCACAGGAGGGAAACACTTTCACTTTCTCTAACAGTTTACATAGATCTGATCAGTTTCATGGATTTGGATCTGCAGACAGAGTTTTTGCCGGTAATACTTCTGTACTTTTACTTCAGTAACATTTCAAATGCAGGACTTTTACTTGTTACAGATGTATTTCTGCTTTCCCTGAAGTAAAATGCTCTGAGTACTTCTTCCAACCACAGCCAAAGACAGTATTTTGTACTACTCAGTATTAAAAGTCTTTGTTTCCATGCTGTGACTACCACAGACCAACCTGCATTCACCTCCTTTGTACTGGAGCAGAGCAGGAACATGCCCAAACAGAACCAGGCCACATATTTTCCTGTAATCTAACCCTGTCCTCCATCATCAGCCCTGCTTCCCCCTCATCATGGACTCTGTCACAACAAGAGCCAACATCACTGTGGCCGTAGACTTCACCCTGTTGGCCCTGGCGGTGAGTTGATCATTTTGTGTGTTACACAGTTTCATCACTATTTCGTGCTGATTGAAGCATTTAAAGGAGCATTTCCCTGCTGCGAGCAAACAGCTGGAATCGGTCGGCGTAAGAGCAAGTGAAGTGTGTGTGTTTCTCTGCAGCTGCTGGGCTTGGTGCAGTCTTCACTGATGGTCTACCAGATGTTCGGCACCTCCAGCAGGTCCAACGCTCTGCCGTCGGTGCCGGGGACGTTCGGCGACCAGCCGCCTGCCTACAGTCAGCTGTTCAACCTGCCGGAGTAGGAGCCATCGCTCTGCTTTAGTTTTGAAGGAGCCCTGATGTTGAGGACAGGACTGGGCCAAGAACTGCTGAGGGTCAACATCTGGTCTGCTCACAGGAAGAGCGGGAAACATTTCAGCAGCACTTAAAGGCTTTTTCAAAACAGACGAGGGCAGATTCCTGAAACGTGAGCTGAACGTTGTGGGGGAGGTCTGAACTGTCGTGTTGTCTTTGGAGACTGTTTTGACAAATGCATACTAAGCTCTGACAATGAGAGTGATGGGTCTTTGTACAGTGAAGCAGCTAAACACATGAAGAGACAGAGAGAGACAGACAGAGAGACAGAGTGAGAGAGAGAGAGAGACAGAGTGAGAGAGAGTGAGACAGAGAGACAGAGAGAGACAGACAGAGAGACAAAGAGACAGAGAGACAGAGAGAGAGACAGAGTGAGACAGACAGAGAGAGAGAAAGAGACAGAGTGAGACAGAGAGAGAGACAGAGAGAGACAGAGAGACAGACAGAGAGAGAGACAGAGAGAGACAGACAGAGAGAGAGAGAGAGAGACAAAGAGACAGAGAGAGACAGAGTGAGACAGACAGAGAGAGAGACAAAGAGACAGAGAGAGACAGAGTGAGACAGACAGAGAGACACGATGCAGCTGGTCATAGAATAATAAACATGTCTGTAAAATGAGAAATATAATAAAGTGAAACACAGCAAACACTGATATACTGTGGAGTAATAGCAGCTACCGTCACTGCAGTTTGCGCAACTTTCTCTAGAAGTGAGCGCAGACTTAAAGCACCTCTAACTTCCCGGATGTTTCTCTGTCGGCGGTAACACCGCCCAGTTCCAAACAGCCCGGGATCCACTCCCATTACAGACGCACAAAACACACACAACAATGGGCATGTTCCGGTGCTCTTCCCGGAATGACGCCGCCTCCTTCCTTGTCATTTACCAAAACGGTGAGCTCCGCCCCTCCCCCGGGCTGCGCCTCCTACTAAAACCAGCTCACCTTGCCAGCTCCTTCTCACAGTGTTTGTCCGCAGCTTCTCGGCTCCAACTGAAGGAACTAACTGCGTTTGCGTTACACGCCACCGTGAAAACATGGCCCAGGTCAACACCTGCCTCAAGCGGACCTTCACCATCTTCAACATCTTCTTCGCGGTGAGTTTAAACGGCGAACGGGCCGCGGCGCTCGAGCCGGAATAAAAAGTGCGCAGGCACATTTTGGTTTATTCCTGTGCGCGTTTCACACCCAGAGCAGCTGTGAGGTCAACAACAGCTGCAATGAACTAACTCACGTTTTAGCCCTGAGCTCTGATCTTTGTTTACTTTGTTGGTTTGCTGCTTATTGTAAATAAACATTTTCTTTATTTATCTATTTATATATCATCTGGTTTGGTCTTGTCCTCAGGGCTTCAGTAAAGTTCAACACCGATTAACTGATGATTAGTTTGGTCTAATACAGTGAAAAACTGGTCAGCAGCTATTTATGTACGTGATGAATAGGAAAGTAACAGGAAGTAACACTGACATGATGTTTCCTGTTTCTTTAGTGTGAAAGTTTGCAGCTTCTCGTTTTCCGCAGCTTTTGAACATTTAATGGATTAAAATAATTGATCAAACCTCGTTTGCAGCCTCTTTTGAAATAAACTGTCACAGATCAATGGATTAGTTTTATCTTAGAAAGTGTTTCTGGAAAGTGCCAGTATGGCGTCATCATCAGATGTACCTACATTTGATCTACTTCCAATCAAAAGTCTAAAATCTCAAGTTGAGATGTGAAACACGTCACATCAAATGTGCCACAGCCGTGAAATATTTGAGTTGGGTGTGGGTCGATTTGTTCCTCGTCTGTTTTTGCTTGAGCTGTTTTACTTTCTCTTTAGGTTTTCTCTCTCTCTCTCTGCTGGTTTCCAGTCAGTCTGAAGGCCAAACAGAAAACAACAGGAAGGAGCCATTTTGTTCCACGACAATTAAATTCAGACATGTTTTAACATTAAAAGTCCCCAGTTCAGTCTCATTTCTCAGGACTTTTATTGTCTCAGGACAGATTCTGTTTTCACAACAGCAGCTTATTGTTTCAAAGAAGGTCCAGATCCTCACATTTACATATTCGTCTGGTCTCATGTGTTTTGTTTTGTCATGGAGCAAATAATCAGCAGTCAGAGATTCTGATTGTATCTTGTGAGCCCTTTGAAGGAAACTGAAACAGTTTGTGATTTTTGTGATTCAATTTGTTGTGTGTTTCGTTGGGGGTTGTGGTGTTAGACGTAATCAGAGCCTCTGTTTTCTGTTTCAGATTGTTGGTGGCTTCATCATCGGGCTCGCTCTGCTGTCTCAGATCGTCACCGGTGTTGATGGAGGACACGAAGTAAGAACAAACACTGTTTCAAGTGCAAACCAAAGCTCAGCCTCTTAAAAACATAAAGAATAAACCTGTAGCTCTCCTCTTCTGTCTCCAGCTGGAGGGTCGGACCTCCGGCCTCGTCTTGCTCTACGTCATGGGCATCATCACGTTGATGATCGCCACCATGGGAGCCTACGGGGCCCACAAGGAGAGCAGAGGGTGCCTGACTGTGGTGAGTACGGGGATCAGATGGCACAGGGGCTGCACAGGATGATGAAACGACAGAGAGAAAGAAGATGTGGGATGAGTTTGTTTCCAAATAACATCATCCAGCTTCAGGGTGAACTTCATTAAGAGAAGAAGTTTCCTGTTGCAGTGACTGAGGGGAAACCCAGACTTGGCACATTATGGGTCACTGAGTCATGAATAACTTCCAGTCAGCTCCGTAACCTCTTGTGTAATGAGACTGTAAACTGATTCTTAAACCTTGTGGAAAATAAGACAAACACAAGCTGATCCTTTCACTTCTGACTGTGGCAGAGTCTCTGCAGCGCTCTGATGCAATTTGTGTATTTTTGCTCACCGATGTGAGTCTGTGGTTCGGTGGAAAACAAACGGACATTTTTACTGACACACGTGTTTGTTTCCTGTGTGCAGTTCCTGGTGTGCATGATCATTGGATGTCTGCTGATGCTCAGAGCTGGAATCCCTGCTGCCATCGCACGTCCTCAGGTAACAGCCCTGACGCTCTGCTGTCGCTTCACCTGCACACGAGACAGAAAAGACGAAGTCTAATGATTAAATACGAGACGATCTCTTTAGCGTAACTTTAGAATTCGTTTCTTTTAAACTGTCTCACTCTGCATGTGCGGTGTGCTTTTTAAAACTCAGATGTCACTCTGACTTCTGCTTTTGTCAATTTAACAAAGAACAAAATGGTCAAGAACCTTAAATAAATAAAATGTGAAGCATCAATACAGTCACGACGTGCAGTCATCGATGTTCTCACTGATTTGTGAAACTCATGATATGCTGTGATTGATCCGTGGAACTGAAGGCTGAATGTTTGTGTGTGTTTGCAGCTGAGAGGTTTTCTGGAGGACAAGTTTCGTAACTACGTGCCTCTGGACAATGCCCCAGACAACGTTAAGAGTGTGGTCGAATCACTGCAGACAAACGTAAGACACACACACACACTCACACCCAACACTCACACACACACGTCCACACACACACACACACTGATAGTAATTACCAGAGTACGGTTGATGTTTTCTGGAAAAAACAGGAAAATTAAAACAGATCAAGAAACTTTGTTGTGCAGAAAACACAGTGGACTGATATGTCATACTTCCAGGTCCACGGTGTAACAGTAACACACACACACAAGATTATAATAAAGACCTTGAGGAGTTAAAAACAACATGCTGCCACATCATGTTGTTGTCAGGTTAGATTTCTGGCAGCACATAAGGTTGTGTGTCTGCCTGGGGACCCACAGTTTACTTCTTGTGCCACCATCAGGCTTTTCAGCCCTGCTGTTTTGTCAGGCTTCACATTTGCCCTCAGCACAAATGTTTGGGAACTTGTTAGACCGGTTTCCTCTCCCAGAATTCCTCAGGGACAGCTAGGTGTGGCCTGGGCCATCTGATTGGCTGGCTGACTGACAGATGTTATGTCTCGCAGCGATGCAAATGGGTCAGAGTGCAGTGCAGTCAGCCGATCTTCTACCGTCACAATGTGACTCAGGTTGTGGCTTCTTGTCTGCACAGAGGAAGGAGTTGACGCAATTCTCCTTTTCCTCTTTCTTTATCATTTTGAAAAATGAGCAAAAAGCCTAAGAAGAACAGGTTTAACCTCAGTGTGGTAAACTTTCCCAACTTCCTCAAAACTGTGCAATAACAGATGTTTTGACATTACACTGTGATTCTGGTGCAGCTGACTCAGTTAACACAGCAACAGTCTTTACAAAGGCACAGATGTGTGTGTTTCCCATGTCGTGACTCTAGCAGCCGTTGTCGCAATGACACCACACTGCTGACGCTCAGAGCTACGATCAAAATACTTCGTAAGATCGGGAGACGTCAAACTGAGCAGTTCGCTGCACCTGACCACTGAAACCTCCTGAGGCTGCTCCATATCTTTATAAAACCATCAGTATTCAAATGTACTGAGGCAGCAGCAGGGGCATAAACAGCTATGACGCAAAAGACCAGTGGTTTTGTAGATGGAAACAATAAACCACCTAGTGTTTCACTACCAAAGCACCACCTTCACTTCCTGGTTACAAGAGAACAGCACGTACTGTGCACACAGCTGCTGTGGGTTGTCTGCTAGAAATGAACATGTCTTTGTGTTTTATGTAAAAGGACTGGACACAGATTGTGCACTAACATTTAGTAAAACTATTCAAAAACAGCATTTCACAATAATGTGGGTTCTTCAGTTGCAGAAGCTGTAACTTCTTTTTGATATTTTTGCCTCTCAAATTAAAGTGATTGATTATCAGATTAGTAGTTTTCTATTTCATTTGTTCTGTCCTGTCTTATGAATAACTTCCTGTTTTGTTTCTTCTTCTTTCCCGTGTTTAGCTGCAGTGCTGTGGTCTGTTCAGCAACAAGGACTGGCAGGAGTACCCTGATTCCTGTCAGTGCAAACCTGAGGAGGCGGGCATTTGTCAGTCAGTCAACTCCTACGCAGTCAGTATCAACACACACACACACACACTTCACCTTCCTAAACTGTGTCTTGACCACAGGTTAGTAACTGACTTTATTCTCCTCCTCTTCCAGGTCTTCATGATGAAGAGCAAGCTCATCTACAGCAGGGTCAGTACCAGTAGCAGTTTTAAACTAAACATGTTGAGGGTTTCTGCAGGTCTAGCTCTCACTTCAGGCTGAATCTGCACAAACTCTGTCATAGAAACTCAAAAAGGTTCAACTAAAGTTTTTTTACCTCCCGTCTTCAGCCCTGCATCCCCATCGTCGTCCACTATGTCCTGCTGGTCGCTGACATCGTTATCGGCGTCATCTTCACCCTGGCCTCGCTCGCAGTGAGTTTTAAATTGATGTGTTCTTAAAGATGGCAGTGGAAATAGGAGGTCTGGCTCTGTTCAAAAAATAATAAGAATAAAGAAAACCCAATCTCGTCACAACAGAAATAATGCAAACACCACAATCCAAATAAATGAACTAACCACACTTCATTCCCTCATATTGGGGATTATGGGAAATTTGTTTGTTAAAGACATCTAAAAACATCAATACTGATCATTAATCAATATTCTAAATGTCAGTTTTTGTTAATTCTTGGCCAGAACTTTCACTTTGGATCTCTAGAAACCTCCTTCACAGCCAGAGAAAAAAACATAATGCAGCTGTTTCACAGGCTGAGTGGAACTAAAGGAGTGACTGAGTTTGTAAAATTAGCAGAACAGCACTTTAAATGATATATATATTTAACTGTGCTCTGTGTTTGCAGCTGCTGGGCATGATTCTGTCCTCCATCATGATCCACCAGATGCGTTTCCCCAACAACCCCACCATGGTGGTGACCATCCCCACCATCTTCAACACAGCTCCACCAAAATACCAGGAGCTGCAGAACCCTCCACCGTACTGTTAGCTCGTTCCACAGGCGCAGCTGTGTGTTGTTTTATCTTCAATCTGGGCAATATATTCAGTGAGAGGTCAGGAAATCCTAAGTGCCTTACGTTTCTGTGGAAACATGACCTGTAACGCCCCTTAAAAATTGTTAGAACCTTTTTGTTTGTTTAGAGCCATCGCTTGTTTTCTGTAAACATCTGCTGTTGTGATCAGAGAGGATCGACTGTTTAACTTTTTTTTTTTTTAATAATTTCATGTCATCTTCAATAACATTTGACTTTGAAGTTCAGAAAATAGTGTTTTCTGGGAGGAAAGTGAGCACACTATTTTGATTTTGCTGCAATGAAAAAAGGAGGAAAAAAACCAGCTTTAAGCCAAGATTTAAAATTTTCTGCTAAAAAAAAAAAAACACATTGAAATATGAAAAATATTTATAATATCCATGAAAATGTAAAATAATCTAAAGTATTTTGATTTCAGCTCATTACAATGAAACCACAAAGAAAACAGAAGTAAAAAACAAACCAAAAAAAAAAAACAAACCAAGACAAAGAACCACAGTTAAACATTTCACCTCAATGAGCAGATTTTCATCATGATGTTTATTTCACAGTTTCATTCTTGAATTATAGATATTGTTCTTGTGTTCCTGCCAGTTTAATCTTTAGGTTTTCCTTCCAGACATATTTGGGATGTAATTTTTTTTTTTTTTTTTTTTTTTTAAATCCTGTTACATTTGGCTGCACTGTTCTTCCTCCAAAGCCTTACAACTATTTTCTTGAAATGAAGATGTGCTCACTAAAGAAAAAACATATCATTCCACTCAGAGGAACAGTCTGCAGCCTCGTTACACACAATGCAAAACAGCACTTTTTATACCAGTAATTGTTCCTGATGTTTAGGCAAATGCAAAACAAAGCAGCCTGATTAAAGCCTCACAGTTCACCCACAGTGATTTCCCAACTGTGGGTGAACTGTGAGGCTTTAATCCAGCAGTGAGACAAACGTACAAGCTGCCACTGTTGCCTCTTTAACAATGACTTTATTTTATACATGGGGGAGAGTTTTATTTTGAAAACAGCACTGTGTTGATGCAGCTTCAGAGGTGAAGTTAAAAGGAAGTGCTGACGTACAAGGGCTTAAAAATATTTTTTTTATAATTAGTGAAAAAAGAAAAACATAACAGAAAGTGACTTTATATGATCTAAGTTAGTTAAACGAAGAGAAAAGGGACATGATTTACATTTTTTATCTGTTTGTTTCTTCTGCTGTGAACTGATAATAAAACATGTAAAATAAAATAAAACTGCTTGTGTGAAATACTGCAGTACTCAGCAAAAATACATACTTCAGTTACTACTTTTGGCTACTCTGAGTATTGAAACATATCCAGTAACATTACTCACCTTAATTAACCAATTCAACTATTTATCATATTTAAACCATCTAAGCATAATGTCAACAGGTTACACTATATAAACCATCTGTCTATACTTTAGTTATAGTTCAGTAAAACTCATCTGAGCTCATTTAGCTAAATATTCCAACCATTTAAATTAAATGTTCCCAACTAAAGTTATCAGGTAAATGTAGAGCAGGAAAAATACAGACAGACTATACAAGTCATTTAAATTCGGGTCCAGACATATTTAAAACAGGAGCTACCATGTGTCTCCACCTAGTGGTTAAACGTGACGACCTTCACCTGATGGACTCGCTTCAGTCTATAAAATGTCAAAACAAAAAGTAAAAACTGCATTTTTTTCCTAAAAAACACAAACACTCAACACTTCATTTTCGCTGCAGCATCTCTCTCACAGATCTGTTAGCTCCTTTTAGATTTTCAAACCTTAAAAAGACATTCAGTAATTTGTCAAAGCTGACACTGATGTCACTCACTTGATCCTACTGGATATTCTCAACAGCTGCAGTGGTGCAAGCTGATGGTGGTGGAATTAAAAATGTAGTGGAGAAGTATAAGGTAGGAGAAAATACTAAAAGTACTGAAAAAAACATGTTATGTACTTACGTTCCACCACTGCACAGCAGGGAGCTACAGAACCACTAGGTGGCAGTAGAGCACCTCTGATGGCAGCACGCAGGCGTCAAGTCACCTCTTCTTCTTCTACCAAACTCCACCTGAACCAGAGGAGCTGCTCCATGTGGACCCCACAGCAGTCTGGCTGATGGACGTGATTTCACGCTGATCAGACGAACCGAAGTGTGACATGGTAACAAACCGTGGAGGCGGATAAACCTGCAGGGTGCAGGACGACATGGTTATGATACGGTTGTCTGATTTAATTTAGCAGTTTTCACAGTCAAGTTTCATGAAAACATCAGTAAAATGTGATGTTTGCTGATTAGTTCTGGTAAAGCACCATGTGCTTTTCATCTTGTTTTGTGTCTTTTTGTGGTTGTGTTGCAGGTCTCTGTGGTCCAGGTCTCTGTGGTCCAGGTCTCTGTGGTCCTTTCCTGTCATTGGGCCGTTTCTGTCAGGGGCAGAAAAACATGAGCCAGGGTCCATGGGCCTTTAATAGAAATGTTCAGGGTTTAACAATGTTTACGCCACGAGTCTCTGAGGGCATGTTGAGCCGACTGAACTTCTTTTCTCACATTACCGTGAGATTTCAAATCCCGTTGTTCCTGATACACAGAAATCAATATCAATTTCAGCTCAGGATCCAGAACCGAGGTTCCAGAGTTCATTTTATAGGACGACAGGAAGCTGCTGGGGGACTCGCTCTGAGCTGTAAGGCCACGTCCAGCTGAGCTATAACGCTGGTGAGTGAGCAAACCTGCTGGCATGTGTACACACATTGCTACTGTGAGCTTTTATTTTGTAAGAAGAAGTTACAATAACACATTTCAACTGGAATTTCCTATTGATAGTGTTTGCTGAGCAGTCACTGGCCCAACAAACCACAACACTGTGTCATTACCTGATATTAGGAACAGGCCGGGACGTTTCACTGGGCGACAGATTTACACAAGAGTCATATTCAAACCGTCACGACACTTTATGTGGTTTTAGAAACACAACTAGTCAGAAGTTATGTTTGCATGAATATTCCTAAAGCACAAAATGTCCTGATCATTGTTGGGATGTTTAACTAAAAGTGTGATTAACAAACATTATTACATGTTGTACTGAGTTAAATTTGAGTCAACAATCATCTTTCTCAGTCACTCACATCATCCAGTGACATCATTATCACCCATGACCTGTGATCTGCCCAGGGTGCACCCCACATCTCTCCCAGTGCTGGTCCCATCTGGTCCCAGCCCTACAGGACAGACAGTACAGAGAACAGAAGGACGGATGATGGTCCATTATAGTAACTGCACCAACATCACTAAATCTACCAACTTAACAGGACCAAAATGTAAACAAACAGGCTGAAACCCAGGATCAAATGAAACGTCTCTACCTGCTGGTGGTCGACATTACAACAGTCTTTCCTCCAACATGTTCGTATCAGCGTGTTTCTGTCAGATTAGTCAAATATTCTGACACTGTCCATTCTCACATGTAAGTCAAATTGGATGGGATTTAGGAGGAGGAGCTAACTCATAGAAAAGCCTGAGGTAAATGTGGCTGTAATTATTGGTCTGCATTTTGTACCGAGCACTTAACGTTAAAATAACCACAACCGCCTACAGAAATAAATCCACAGTTATGGATGAAAGAGGCCATAACCAGGACTGAAGTGGGCCGTGGTGGAGCTGGTGTAGGTGCTGCTGAAGGTTAATGTAGCTCACAACAACATTACAGACTCATTCTCACTCATCACTGCTGCTCATTTCCTTTTTCCCCTGCACAAAGCTGCTGACGTTTCCCCTCCGCCCTGGTTTTCTCCACACCTGTCTCCGTACAAGCTGGAAACTCCCCCACAGCTCCTCTACACGACCTCTGACCTGCCAACTCAGTCCGTCTCATCTTGAAAACATCTCATGTTCCCTACTCGAGATAACCTCCGTGACACCAGGCCCACTTTGTGTTCCTCTAATCAGCAGAGGTTTTTTTTTTTTTTACCTTCAAGGCCTCACGCTCACACCGACATAAGAGGAAAAAAAAAAATCAAAAGATATCAGGAATCTTTGGAGAATATCAACATTCATGTCCTACTACAAAAACCAAGAACAGGCCCAAGGACACGCACGAAGAGGGAGCGAGTGATTTCTGTGGTGAAAACAGGTCTGTGCTCTTTTATCCTTCCACCAACGCTGTTTTCTGAAAAGCTGTTTAAGTGACCTGAAAGGTCTCTACACTCATCACGTATTCACTGTGCTGCACAGGCTGCTCTTTACTTTCTTCTTCAGCACAATCCATATAAAAAATATCAGAAGATAAATCAAAAATAACACAAATCCACCGTTACGACGCACAAACGACCACAAAGAGCAGCTGTCAGTCTGACGTCTGAGTGAACTCAAACGTGTGGTCATTTCAGACAAACTGCACTTTCTCAGCAGTTTCTAAACTGTAGGAGGTTATTTATAGGACTCCATGTGAACTAGACTAGTGTGAGCCCGTTTACTGTTGGAGGACTTTTAATCTTATTTCTCTCCCACTGACTCTGAACTTCCAGTGAGTTCTTTGGTCATGATCCCTGCAAGCGGAGTCTAAAGTGAGTAAGAGCACAGTAAGAGCTAAAGTGGATAAAAACAAGTGCACACAGAAAAAAAAAAAAAGTGCCTGCTCGAGGGTGGCGTCCAAAGCATCTGATGGTGATTAAGTGTTTCACGTCTGCTTTGGAAAGAGCTGCAGGATTTCTGTGATGGATCAGCACAAATTTTTGTAACGCCTTCACTTGAAGACCCAAACTACCTGATCTGACTTTGAGCCCTGTTTTATTACATCGATTCTGTGTCAGCGAGCAGGCAGCAGTAGCCTCCGGGAGGTTTTCTAAACCATCTCCACTGCACTTTATTTTACAGTCCCACCTGTGTCTGCATGCAGAGAGGACAGACTGGGACTCAGAGGCAGCACAGTCACTCACATAAACAGTCAACACAGCGTTTAACTGAATGTCTTTAAGGAATAATCCGACATTTCAGGAAGCTGCTTTTGCTTCCGGGCAGAGTTAAAGGAACCAGCCTCATGCCTGCAGGAAAAGTTTAACAACTTGCAGACAGTTAGCTTAGCTTAGCATGAAGACTGAAGACAGGCTTCTTCTGTTATCTTTTATATACAGCAGGCCAAAGGTTTGGGTCACTTTAATTGTCACTGTGATGTCTCACTCTGTCTGAGATTAAAGCAACAAACAAACCAACCTGTGCAGGTGAAAACTCTCCAGTTCTCAGTAAATGTGATGGATCAACACCCTGTGGCTGAAATCTAATAGTGTTGGCCAGACAGCACTGCTGCTGCTGCTGCTGTTGTTGTTGCACCTGTAGGTGTCTTTGCCTCTCGAGTCTGGAGACTGAGCCGCTGAACCGTCTCAAGACTTTGTTTCCTTCTCCTGCTGCAGAAAAGATAGAAGGAAGCCATTGCTGCATCTCTGACATTTCCATTCACTTTCTGCTTTTCCCTCTGACACTTTGCTTCAGGATTTTCATTTTGACAAACAAACAAACGAGAGGACCAGCTGCAGCCGGAGCGTCATGAAACACTGAGACAAGCTGCAGAGGTGCAAGGCACAGAGTGAGTTTGTGTCTGTGGCAGGATATATTGTCTCATTTGTCTGCAGCCTGTTTTCTGCAGGCTGCAAATCTACATGCACCATTAGAGTCATTTATCATCTGGACACAAGCTTCAGAAATACATGACACACAGATCCAGAGTTTCTTCACAGCCTTTAAAACAACAGGCTGATGAAAAAGGAACCACGCGAGGCCTCGAAGAATAATGAAAAGCAAAAAACAACTAAAAAACTACAAATAAATTTCAGAAGGACATTTTAAAACCAGTCCAGTTGTAATATGTTCCTGCTTTGTTGTTTTTCTGTTCCCCATGTCGTCTAAGTGCCTTGTGTAAATGTAGAATTTTGCCCATATGGTCACCAGATGCCTCTGAAGAATGAGGAGACATTTAGTAACATCAGGAGATCAATCAAAACCAAATCAACCAGAGTCGACTCAAAACAAGTTCTGCTCCACTTCTCCCCACACACACTTGCAGACTGAAATGGACTAATTACTGCACAGGTCCAAAGAAACAGGAGCCCAGGGGCCTAAAGTCTCTCTGATTGATTTATCATTGCTTCACAGAAAGTCACTATTGATCAGCTGCAAAGCAAATCCATTCCAACATTTGAGACAATTTAAATCCTCACAGCAAAATACACCAAGAAAGCAGAAAGACATGCAATGGATTTTTTTCACTAATTCCCATTTCAGCAGACAAACACAATGACTCCTCTCTCAGTATCGTCTCCTCTCCTGCTCCCTCATATCAAACTGAAGCTGACCTCATTCTACACTTTGGATTTCCAGGTCTAATCCAATGAACGTGGGGTGGACAATCCAGCTGTTTGACCAATTAGCTACGAGGAAGGAGCTGCAGCACATCTGCACCAAAGCTCTTTAACCTAATACACCTGCAGAATTACTATAGTTTAACTGCTTATTAATTTGTATTATACAGTGTTGGACTGACTGGTGGTTTGTGTGAGAAAACACAGGAGGATTTTCCACAATCTGGCAACCTAAAGGTTTTTCTAACAGATCTATAAATCAATCAGTTACTAATCATGGCTTACAAGCCACTTTCTAGCAGGTGGTATTATTCTTCTTATTATTAGAGCTTTGAACTGAATGTCATGTGTTTTTCCACTGTCACGGGTCTGATGACTCTGACTGAGGAGATGCCCTGGAACAGCTTCTCTGGCACAGTGTGGGTCAGTTTGCTTGGGTTTAATTGGCCAAATCCGCAGAGGGTGGATTCAGTTTTCGGGCTGTGGTTTAGTGTTGGCCGGCAATCACAGCAGATCAGTTTGAACAGGCTTCACAGTGAAGCAGCTGATCAGACCAAAGCCGTTATCGTCCTCTCGGCACGGTCGACTGCACACAGGCTCATGAGCACACATGGTATTAAGATCTGTTAGCTCCTGTAGGGGCTGATGTGAATGAACATACTGTAACTTTATCCTCCACACACACACACACACACACACACACACAGCAGATGTGTGTGTATAAAGCAGCAGAACTCTGTCTGTATTAAGTAGAAAACACACATTACACTGGTAAGTTACAGTGAGTTTCCACTGGGGAAACAAGTTTTCTGTGGCTGAACTCAGACTCACAGCTGCTGATTGGATTTTTCTCTCTGAGGACTGTGATAAAGACAACACACACACACACACACACACACACACACACACACACACACGTGTCTGAAACCATTTCCACAGAGCAGCAGTCAGTGCAGGGAGTTTAGAAACTGAATAATGTTGTTTGTTCCCTGTATCCTGCAGGACAATATCTTTAATCAATATTCATGATTGGTTTGCATCAGCTGCTTATGTCTAACAGTGAAGTACCTGTCCTTAACACTTAATCATATAAATATCAGACTGACTGAAGTAAAGAGTCCGAGTCCGTCGCTGGCGTCTCGGTTCATGTCGTGTCCCTGCTGTATTTTTTTCCTCTCCCTCTCTGATGCCTCAGATTTTGCCCCGAGCACTTTTGTTGATTTAGTTTTGAATCACTGCAGTATTGAACTGTCCAAACTGGATCCAATGAGGAAATAATAAAGCCCAGCAGGCAGACCGGGTTTCTGTACAGTTCATTAAAGCACAGTAAGACCCAAACCCAAAGGGACAATATGGGGGATTTTTTTTGTCCTGTTTCACTGAGAGTCCTGAGCCTGTCATAGATCAATACCAGTGATTAACATGGATCAGGTGCTGATACATCTGGATCAGGTAAAACTACCTAATCCATCTTGCTCCACCCTAATGATGTTTACAGACTCTAATCACCTGTAGACATCGATGAACACGCACGACATTATTCAGCTTCAGCAAAAAAAAAGGCTGCGCAGGAAAATGTGGATCTGTTGTAATAACAGAAAAGTCCTGGGGGCTGAAAGACCAGAACCTGTGTTTGCAAGAACCAGAACCTGTGTTTGCAAGAACCAGAACCTGTGTTTGCAATGACTGTTCATGTTGTTTGAAAAGGAGCAAAATGACAACAAAGAGCTGAAAAACGAACAAATGGAGTCGCACGTCCACCACAAAAACATGTTCAATTAGTAAAACAGATGTCACATAATCAAAAACAGATGCCAAAGGTCCAGTCAGTCAGGAGTTCTGATCCAGAGGGAACATTTTCCGATTATCCATCCAGGCCAATTTGAAAACTGGTACCTACTGTACATTACACGGGGGCCTGGCTCTATTTCTGTGTCCGTGTCGCTTCTCAAACAGGTTGGTGTCAGATGAGTAAAACCACTTGTGATTTCCTCCACTTTCAAACAAAAGCCCAATTTCACAGGGAGCTGTGGAAAAAAGCAGAAGGACTGAGCAGCTGTTCACAAGTTGCTGATTTAAATCTCAGGTGAACAAAGTGGAGAATTTTTACTGAGGTGAAAAATGACTCTCATATTTCCTCCAGATGGGATTCACATCACTGAGCAGAGCAGGTAACGTTAAAATCACTTCACCCCCTCCAGAATAAATCCAGTCTGAATGGGACGCCACCAGTTTCATCCAATCTTAATACACTTGGCATTAAAGCTGCTTTACTGGTTTCCAGGAGTCAGACCACTGGGCATGAACTAAAAGCTGACTGATACTAACAGTCCTGGACAGGGTCTACATGCCTCAGGTACAGGTAGAGTTTGACTTCACAGGAAATGTTTTAATTTGAATGAACAATGTGTATAAATCATCATGGACCAGACTATTAACTGGAGTTTAAGTGTAATGGT
Organism: Mastacembelus armatus; assembly: GCF_900324485.2. Taxonomy (NCBI): domain Eukaryota; kingdom Metazoa; phylum Chordata; class Actinopteri; order Synbranchiformes; family Mastacembelidae; genus Mastacembelus; species Mastacembelus armatus. The sequence continues at coordinate 15,507,421 of NC_046655.1, read as the reverse complement.
TTTAACTACAGCACATGCTGAAAACTGATCCAGTTTTGTTTTTCTGTTTATTCTTTGTTTGCATGTTGGACTGAATCTGTGTCTTTTCCTGAGTGAACAGATTAGTGTGTTACTGTAAAAATAGAAAAGTGTGAATTTTTTGCAGGCATAAAAATCAAAGTGTGATTTGTGAGTAAACGCCTGAATCCAACATGTGCCTTTTCCCAGAGTGCACCGCTGTGTGTGCACCAGCCTGGCTTACACATCCGAAGGGTTTCATAATCACAACGCAATAAATCCACAGCTTCCGACAGCTGCGACCATTACCCACCATTGTTTAACAGCGTTTTATGTAACAGTCTGCATCAGCAGCTGGCTCTGCATAACCACTCGACATGAAAAGCACAGACGGCCTTCACGACTTCTAATCCGTCTCTGCGCTCGTGCTGTTTGCATATAGATTGAGCATTAAGGCGTTACGTTGTGGTCTTGTAAAGCGGCGAGCACAAGCAATGATGCTGAATGTGCCAGAGGACGAGTTCGTGCCAAAGAGGAGGAATATACAGTGACGGAAAATATGCAGGAGGCCTTCAAAAGCAGCAGCAGCATTACTGTCCCAGTAAACAGCTTTTAATATATAAAGACATTCATTAAACAAAAGTCTGTCTCTTCCATATGTTTCCTGTTTCTAGGCTGTGACCAGTCACTTCAGGGTTATACATTATAGAGTAAAAGTACAAAATATACTTCAAACATCAAAAGTACCTATGCATGAGTATTTTCAGAATAATATATATTAGGTTATTATTGGTCAGTTTTATGTTGTCTCATTTAATAACTTTATAAATTGCTGAGGACTTTGTAGGATCCAACATGAGACTTAGACACAGTATTTAAGGAAACATCATTACTCTCCAAGACTAAAACAAAGGACTTTCATTGAGGCTTCTCAGGTCATCAGGCTGTGACCTCCATCCTCCACCACACTCACATGTCATGTCAGAGGAAACTCCTGGGACTGTTCCTCTGGGGTTCTTAATTAGCTGATGGAGACAAAAACACCAAACGTTTTGAGTTTCCAGCCTTTCAGATGTGAGAATTTGCTGCTTCTCTTTGCTTCAGCTTTACATTTCATCTCTGTAGTTTCTGTCCACACATGTAGCAGATTTCTCCCAGCAGGCTCCACTTTATCTGTTTAGTGGGAAGGAGGGAAGCGGGAGAGTGTGTGTGTGTGTGTGTGTGTGTGTGTGTGTGTGTGTGTGTGTGTGTGTGTGTGTGTGTGTGTGTGTGTGGTGGGGGGCTGATCTCATGAGCCTTTTATAAAGAGGCGCATCTGCAGCAGTTCGGATCAAACCAGGAGCCGCTTTGCGCCTCAGAAGGAAAAATACTTGGACTTTGTTAGTTTGTGATTTCGAGCAGGGTCCGTGTGTCCGCCCGGTGACCGGCCCGTGTGGAATGAGAGAAGAGTTTGACAGCCACAGTCTCCGGTAGTGACGGTTACGCACAGGCGGTCAGGCAGCTCCGTGCGCCCGGAGGAGACGCGGCCACCATGCGCTTCCTCTCCGAGTTCTCCGGCAACATCACGGGTGGAAACGGCACCGAGGGGTGGAACTTCACGGAGCCGTTGGAGACCGGAGCCGCCGCGAAGAGAAACGCCAGCGACCCGTTTGGACGGAACGAGGAGGTGGCCAAAATTGAGATCACCGTCCTGACCCTCGCGTTCCTCGCGGCAGTGGTGGGGAACCTGTGCGTGCTGCTGGCCATGCACAAAACCCGGAGAAAACCGTCGCGCATGCACCTGTTCATGAAGCACCTGTGCCTCGCGGACCTGGTGGTGGCGTTTTTCCAGGTGCTGCCGCAGCTCTGCTGGGAGATCACCTTCCGCTTCCACGGGCCAGACTTTCTGTGCCGCATCGTGAAGCACCTGCAGGTGCTGGGCATGTTCGCCTCCACCTACATGATGGTGATGATGACCGTGGACCGCTACGTCGCCATCTGCCACCCGCTGCAGACGCTCCAGCAGCCAACGCAGCGCGCGTACATCATGATCGGCTCCACGTGGGCCTGCAGCCTGGTCCTGAGCATCCCGCAGTACTTCATCTTCTCCCTGAGCGAGGTGCACCCCGGCTCGGCCGTGTACGACTGCTGGGGGCACTTCGTGCAGCCGTGGGGGCTGCGCGCGTACATCACCTGGATCACGACCGGGATCTTCGTCGTGCCCGTGGTCGTGCTCGTGTTCTGCTACGGATTCATCTCCCGCACGATCTGGAGGAACCTCAAATATAAAACCCGGGGGAAGCGCGCGGGCGAGGTGTCAGAGGGCTCCCAGACCGGGATCCTTGGCAGGAACTCGGTCAGCAGCGTCAGCACCATCTCCCGCGCCAAATTACGCACGGTGAAGATGACGTTCGTGATCGTGGTGGTGTACGTGGTGTGCTGGGCGCCTTTCTTCACCGTGCAGATGTGGTCAGTGTGGGACGAGACCTTCTCCTGGGACGGTGAGTGTCAGTAAAGAACCGCGATCCGCTTCCTTGAGCCCGGTGGATCCAGTTTTTTGTTGTTTTATTTATTTGGTTTGTTTTTTTGTGGCTGGTTTTGGTGAAAAAGGTCAAATCATTTTAGCCGAACTTCTCCAGAGTAAATGTTAAAATGCAGATAAGTGGTATTTCGTTAAATCCCAGTCAAGTGTGGTTTTCATATGATGGAGGTGAGGATAAGAACTTCACTTTGCAGCCTCAGACTCTGTAAAATCCTGCTCAGGCACCTGAAGAGTTTCATTAAGTCTTCAAAGAGACTTAACCGGTCCAGCTGCAGCTTTCAGGGATTGCTGAGGGTTTTGAACTGAGCTGGAAAACATTTTCTGAGGAACATCCAGTTTTCATCATGTTTTGGCTTAAAAACAGTGAAAACTGTTGATGAGTAGCAGCTGCAGAATTACAGACTACAGTCTGAAGATGAAAAGGTCACGATTTGCTGGATAAGAATCTGCAGTTTTGTTGCTGACCCCATCTGTCTCAACAGAAATGAGACAAACTACCATAAATCAAAACTGAACCTCTTGACAGGTCCAGCTACAGCAAACAGAACGAACACTCAAAGATGTTGAGTTTAGGTTCATAGAAAAATGAAAAATAATCTTTGCATCTGAGAAGCAGGTGCCAGAGACACGTCAGTGACTCAGAGCTGCAGTCCGACTCCTCCAGAGAAAGAAAACCACCACAGAGTGCCTGTTGAGTACATCTCATAAACCTGCGTCTTTCTGTTTCCCTGCAGACTCGGAGAACACGGCCGTGACGCTGTCCGCCCTGCTGGCCAGCCTCAACAGCTGCTGCAACCCCTGGATCTACATGATCTTCAGCGGCCACCTCCTCTCGGACTTTGCCGGCAGCTTCCCGTGTTGCAGCCGCCTGAGGAGCAAGTTTAGCCACCAGGATTCGGACAGCAGCATCCGGCGGACCACGCTGCTGTCCCGCCTGCAGGGCCCACGGCTTTCAGAACCATTCAGAGACCTCAACCCCACCACCCCCAAAAACTGTGCACAGGCCCCATCGGTGTCCTGACCCCCAGGAACACCACCTGTGTGTGTTTAGTTGGGACAGCACAAAGGACTGTCATGGCTCTGCTGGTCTGTAGCAGCCGAGGAAGGTGTGCTCTGCTCTGAGGTCACACCTACGGTTGGTTTTCACCACTTTGACCCATAGTGGGAAAGTTTTATCTCACAGACGGAGTCAGAACAGATGCAGCCAGTTCCCCTCAGCTGTTCGCATGATGCTCCTGTCTCCACTCAAACTGTGATTATGTCAAACATTGTTTAAAAAAAAAAACAACAACTGCGTTTTATGACGCATGACAAAACTACTGGCTTTCATTTCTCAACACACGTGTTTGCTGTAGACTTTGGAAGCAGCCTGACTCTCGACTGGAGCAGGAATCAGGCTGTCGGCTGTTTGGATGGAGGTGCCCTCCAAACCGGAACGACCAAAGTAAACACTTACTCTGAGAATAAACTCGTCCACAGTTAGTCTGATCGCCCCAGATGTGATGCTGTGCAGAGTCTGAACTACAGTAAAAACAGGTTTCACACTAAATGCATGATTCTGTATATTTGCCTGGACATGTGGAATGATTGTTAATACTTGAGCACGTTTATCAGCAACATCTTCATCCTTCTGCTGAGTAGTTGTTCACATTAAAATAATGCTGATGTTCCTGCTAACAGTAACGCACATTTACTTAGGAGGCTTTTTGTTGTGACGTATGTAACCTGTAAGTGAAAAGATCTGACAACTTTCTCCTCCACTGCACAGAAGACAAAGAAAACTGGCAAATATTTACATGTGAGGAGCTGGAAATGGGACAGTCTCCAGCTTATTTCTATTAAAGAAAACACTCTGGCCAGAACTGCAGCAGATTCATTTCCTCTCCATCAGCTGCTTCCTTGTAAAGTGTTCGCCCCTTAATTTAATATAAATCTCCTGGGGTCATTCCAGCTGTACTCATTCCTCCAGTCACACTGAACCTTATTAACGTTAATGTGAGCTTATGCGTCTGTAACCTGTAGTTTTACCGTGTTAAGCTTCATAACTGAACGTGTGCTGATGTTTTATTAATGTGATGTAATCTGTCGTGTGTATATGATATAAAATACTGCACATGTTGAAAAGACAAAGCTTTTTTATCCTCACATTTCTGACTGTTTTCTGCTTCTCTTCGCTTTAAACTGTTTTGATTAAGGGTCAAAACAGAAATATCAGATTAGCACAATCCGAACATGTGGAGCAACAAACACATCAAATAAAACACATTTTCTCACTTTCAGTCTTTCCGTGCTGCCAGCAGCATCGGGCTACGTCACCTACTCTGCTCCAGTCCGACATCCCTCAGTGATTTTGAGCTGGATTTCCATGAAACTGTCCAACACATTATTTCAGAGCCAAGTACCTGGAAACCGTCAGAGTTTCCCCATCAGCCTCAGCTGCACTTTTGAGTTTTCTACTAATTAGAAAGCGTTTGCCTGCTAACACACTGAACCACAGCTAGAGATTATTTTCAATATTAATCTGATGATCATTTGCTTCAGTTAATCAAATCAAAGCTTCATCTATAAAATGTTTCTCTGCTCTGTCTGTTTTTACCCTCAAAGGTCAAACTGCAGCTTTATAAAATCCTCCATGGGTCGGACTCTGCTCAGTGCCACTAAAAACAGACTTCTTTTTTTTTGACCCTGACAGTTTTCCCGTCACTGCTGCTCCTTCTCTTCCACAGGAGTCTCTTCTTTGTACTTACTGGAAATGATGCTGTCCCTGCAGGATGGCAGCTCAGGGTGCAGGATGGGCCGCAGGTCCATGATTCCTCTTCCTCACCTTTGACTGAGGAGCTGACGGTTCAGCTACCAGGCCTTGATTTGTCTGGAATGAAAAGGGGAATTGAAAAAGCTGTAATCACAAACTAATGTGAGTGACAGAGCACAGACAGCAGCAGAAAGGTTGTACAGTGCAGCGATCTCAACATTACTGATGCTGTAACGACCACAGTGCTCATCAGACACTGAAAACGTGGAGGATGGGACCCATTAAGCAACACATTACACATGATTTCTTACTGCGTTCTTCACAGGACACCTGAGAGGCTGCAGGCTGAATGGAAGCCCTCGCTCAACCTGAGAGGTGTTGATGAAAGGAGCTGTAATTTCCTGTTTGAGACAACTTGATTAGTCTGGGAAAAGGCCTCCAGGCACAGAGCTGAAGTTCAGTTGTTTAACTTTCACACTGCAGGATCACGTTGCTGTTTTCTGGCTCTGGTTTGGTCCAATATTTACAGATGCATTAGCTCTAGTAGTCTCCAATATTCTACTGTATTTTTGAGTTAGTTAGGTCCAATTTTGTACCACTCCAGTATTCTGGTTTGGTCCAGTATTCACTGGTGTTTTGGGTCTGGGTTGGTCCAGTATTCACTGGTGTTTGGGGTCTGGTTTGGTCCAGTATTCACTGGTGTTTGGGGTCTGGTTTGGTCCAGTATTCACTGGTGTTTGGGGTCTGGTTTGGTCCAGTATTCACTGGTGTTTTGGGTCTGGTTTGGTCCAGTATTCACTGGTGTTTGGGGTCTGGGTTGGTCCAGTATTCACTGGTGTTTGGGGTCTGGGTTGGTCCAGTATTCACTGGTGTTTGGGGTCTGGTTTGGTCCAGTATTCACTGGTGTTTGGGGTCTGGTTTGGTCCAGTATTCACTGGTGTTTGGGGTCTGGGTTGGTCCAGTATTCACTGGTGTTTGGGGTCTGGTTTGGTCCAGTATTCACTGGTGTTTTGGGTCTGGTTTGGTCCAGTATTCACTGGTGTTTGGGGTCTGGTTTGGTCCAGTATTCACTGGTGTTTGGGGTCTGGTTTGGTCCAGTATTCACTGGTGTTTGGGGTCTGGGTTGGTCCAGTATTCACTGGTGTTTGGGGTCTGGGTTGGTCCAGTATTCACTGGTGTTTGGGGTCTGGTTTGGTCCAGTATTCACTGGTGTTTGGGGTCTGGGTTGGTCCAGTATTCACTGGTGTTTGGGGTCTGGGTTGGTCCAGTATTCACTGGTGTTTGGGGTCTGGTTTGGTCCAGTATTCACTGGTGTTTGGGGTCTGGTTTGGTCCAGTATTCACTGGTGTTTGGGGTCTGGGTTGGTCCAGTATTCACTGGTGTTTGGGGTCTGGGTTGGTCCAGTATTCACTGGTGTTTGGGGTCTGGTTTGGTCCAGTATTCACTGGTGTTTGGGGTCTGGTTTGGTCCAGTATTCACTGGTGTTTGGGGTCTGGTTTGGTCCAGTATTCACTGGTGTTTGGGGTCTGGTTTGGTCCAGTATTCACTGGTGTTTGGGGTCTGGGTTGGTCCAGTATTCACTGGTGTTTGGGGTCTGGGTTGGTCCAGTATTCACTGGTGTTTGGGGTCTGGGTTGGTCTGGATGTAAAGCTCAACACACTATTTATATTTAAAATGATTTAATGCTGTTATTGATCAGTCCCATATCTGAACATGTTACTGACAGTATGTTGGACACACATACAGACACACGTCACTGCAAAGTCACAGTAATATACAGAAGTGAAACAATAAAAGAGTTAAGGCTGGTTAGGGTTAGTTAAAGTTAGTTAAGACTGTTTAAGGCTATTTAAGACTAGTTAACGTTGGTTAAAGTTAGTTAATGCTGGTTAAGGCTGGTTAAAGTTAGTTAGGGCTGGTTAAGGTTTATTAAGGCTGGTTAAAGTTAGTTAAGGCTGGTTAAAGTTGTCAGCCCTGCTCCACCTACCAAACACAGTCCACGTCCCACGGCGGCTAGCAGCATTAGCATCGACGTAAATAGTTTCCGGGCTTTTTGTCGCTGATTCACGTTTTCCCGCGGTGCGTGGTGACCCGTGGAGTTTGGAGACAGGTCTACAACAAGTCCCAGTCTGTTCTGAAACAAACAAAAGTGGGTTTAATACTTAAACAACACCGAACAGCCCGAGTGGCTAAAGCTAAGCTAACTCCTCGTTCTTTAACCTACCGACGCATCTACGTCAGGACGTATTGACGTAATTAACGTATGGGGTGATAACGACCTACTGCACCTTCCAGTAGGTGAGAAGGGAACTACCGAGCCATACTATGGTCTGATAAGAAGCCCAGTCTGATAATGTTCCAGTCAGTGAATTAATATTAAAAAATCACAATCAAAACTATATGTGGAAGCTGCTTCCGGTATTTTCTAATCACAAATAGCAAAACACAGCACAAACCCAGGCCTCCATCCTCAGCACACAGCTGGCACAGGTGTGCCAGGTAACCCTGATCTGATTGGTGCTGCTGGTGGGGGGAGGGACCAGTGACCAGGAAGAGCAGCGTTCACTATGTTCCCTAATGTTCCTTAATGTTCCCTATATGTGAACAAAAACAGCAATATTCACTGTGGGTGAAACAGGTTTGAAATCTCTGCAAGTGAATGTGGCCTCAGGGTTGGAAGGCTAGAAACCGATGTGCTATGGAAATATACAACAAAACACACAATGAGCAGTAATCCATCAAAGTGCTTTGAATAACAAACAAGCCAGCGTCCTGTCTGCTCTGAAGGAATTTTAATTTACTCACATTGCTGTCAGGGTTTTATCACAGAGCTGAATGCAGATCAGGAAGAGGAAGTGCTCTGTTAAAGACAGGAAGCTCAGATGAATGTGGCAGAAGTGAAGTTAGCGTCTTTCATCATGAACGATGGCGGGTGGAGTCCCATCCTGTGCCCACGGTGTAGGCAGCGTCTATCTTCCTATACATCACGAGACTCCTTTTCTTCCCTTTGCATTCAGTCTGTCGCTCCGTCTCAAACCTCCAATGGCCTCCTCACTCTTCCTCTGTGGCCTTTTTTAAAACCCACACGTTTCCCTTCTTCTTCAATTACAGAGTCAAGCCAGTTTTTAATAACTCTGTTCTTACAAAGGGAATTCATTAATAACTGATTCAACGCTCAAAATGAAAAACCAAAGTTTCCTACAGTTATTCACATAATCCATGTTTGCTGTACTGCCTGCATGTGTTTTGTAGAACAGCTCTTGGATCTGAACCAGAACGTTTATCTTTTCACCAAATAACACTTATTTCTGTTGACAGGTTTTTCTCTGACCAACAGATGGAGCAGAAAACAAAACGTCCTGGACTCTCAGCGCCGTGGCTGCATTTAGTCTGAAGACAAACATTCTCCAAATGTCACGTATGTACATCTACTGCTGCTTCCACTGTTTATGTGCCACATGTTTGTGAGTGCAGGAAGTGGTTTCCCTATCGCAGTCCTCAGCGCCACGGGACACAACAGGAGAATTAATCTAATGGTCAGTTTATATATCTGTGAATCTACAACGGCTGCCATGTAAATATGGGACAGTATAGTATTTCCCCTAAAAGGAAAAGCAGGAATCTGTAGTGGAAAGTACTTTGACTGATGTGGATGCACTTTACTACCATAATTCAATTTAAGAAGGAAATATTGAAGTTTTCTGACCCTAAATACTTATTTCAGTCCTTTGAATAACATGGAAGATTAATCACAACGGTTTTCTGACTGATGGCAAGGGGTTTAGTGTCTGATAAAAAAAACATTCCACCTTATTAAATGTGCTCCAGTGTTTCCAGTAAAGCCTCTGAAACAACACCAACTTCACACAGGACACAAAAACACTAACCCAGGACCCAGAAGTCAGGAAAACATCAAGATGAACCCTGGTGACAGTGCTCATTGATGTACTCACAAATACATCACATCTATTATCTTAAGAGATTAGACCAAGATTCATAAATCAGATTTTTTTTTTTAATGTTTTTCCTGGATTTGTAGCTGCAGAGAAGTGGAAAGTATTTACTCAAGTCATTTTAAGTGCAGTGTTTAGATTCTGGCACTGAAGCTATTTCCACATGTTTGAGAGAAAATCTCCTCACTTCAGAGGCAAATACTACACCTCACAGTCCACTAGTTATCTGCTGGCTGGATCAACAAATGACTTTATAGATTCTGACTTTACACTGGTTGATTAGATGCAAGAGTCTGTTTGTCCTAAAGTCTGAAACCCAAAGAAAAGGGAAAGTTTCAAACCACCACTGACACACACAGACACATCCTGGCACTTAACGCTACAAGTTCAGTCTGACCAAGTCAAACCCAAATCCATCAATAATGTCTCCTCTTTACCTGATGCTTTAGTGCATGTTACCTTTTCATACCTGCAGCCCACCTATTAGAACGTGTGCACTAATACTGAGTAGGTCTTTTTGGCATTGCAGAGTCAGTTTTTAATGGAAGAGCAAATATCAGCCTCTTATCAGTTTATGGATCAGTCAGTGGAAAATCCAGCCCAGATAAAACCAATTAATAGGAACCAGATTCTCATTTATAACAATCTGAACCTCAGCTGGTCACAGTGCAGTGGAGAGATGGCACATAATCTGATCAGACGTGAGTCGGCTGAGTTCTGTGTGGGCCGTGCTGTGGCTTCATTTATGGACCTAAACCAGGTTAGGATTAAAGCAGCAGTGACTCAACATGGTCTGCTGCTGTTACCAGGGTGTACACAGGAAGTTTAGTGACAGTGACCTGATTAAAAAAAATACTACTCCACATACTGGTTAAGCTAAAAGTAATAAATGACTGAAAAAGTTGGACTATTAAAACCACATGACATGTCAGGAACATGAAGCTGAGCTGAGGGAAACATTTGATTTAAATCACTGACAGTGGAACAAAACAGAGGAATAACATAGACAGCAACGCCATCTGGTGGTTAAATGGTGCAACTGCAGTGCTAGACAACCACAGTGCGTTGGAAAACCTCTGGGGCCTTTCACACATATACTGGTGCGTTTAGGTTCAGGTACAGTCACTAAGAATAATAATAATAAAGCTGTATACAAAGCAACACACTGGGCCTCCCTGTATTTACTGTGTCAGCAGCTAATTGTGTTTTTCTAATTGTTTCTCTCAGAAATCTGGGGCAAACCAGGAGAGCAGTACAGACTGTAGTTTATAGCTGACAGGTTAGCTATCGCTAGTTAACAGTGTTGGTCCACACTGTTCTTAGTAACATATAACATGTATTTAACACAAACAGTGTTTAAGCTCAACAGCAGTTTAATTAATTAGAGAGAACATCAGTCAAGGAGTCTCTGCACATTTTACTTTACACATTCATTCAAAAATCTGAACCTTAACTCTACAACTGTCACAGTACATTAAAAATAACTGCTCATTTCTAGGATGATATGTCTCAGCTTTCATCTGAATAAACCCTGTCTGGAGAAACTGTCTGGACTAATGCAGAAAAATATCCGTGTCCTCCAGCTCAGGGCACACAGTCCTTCAGGCTTCGGTAAAGGCACACTCTCATAAAACGTGTTTGTGTGGGATCATCTGTGCAGCATAAGGGTCAGGATGTGCTCCAGCAGCCGCACAGTCCGTTGGCTGACGGGGTAGCGAGGCAGCAGCTTCTCCTCAGTGCTCGACGGCTTTACGAAGTACCTGCAGGGAGGAAACAGTCAGTGACCCCTCAGCCCAGACTGACCCTCACCGCATCCTGAAGCCCTCCAGTCCAGCCAGTGTGCTGGTGTCAGGTAACAGAAATGAAAGTGAGCAGAACGAACCTGAACTCCTCTCTGAAGTGTGAGCGGAGGTGCTGAGCCAGCTGGGGGCTGTGCTGCAGACAGGCCAGCAGGAGGTGACAGCGCTGGAACAGCAGGACAGACTGATGAGGACTCAGCACAGAGTCCTGCAGGTCTGATAGGACCTGCACCGCCTGCTGGGCCTGGTAACCGATGAAGGACAGCTGCAGAGAACAGACCCAGGTCAGAAAGTGTGATCTGAAAACAATGTACGTCCGTGCTCAGTGTCCTTACCAGGTGAGGATGAGGCTGCAGCACCTGGAGGATCCAGCCAACAGACAGGAAGTTCCCAGCAGAGAAACACCTGCTGCTCTGAACCCAAGAAGAAACAAAGTCAGAATCAAACACCTTTACTTTGCTGACCCAGCCATCCTTTCAATTACAGTCTGAATATGAACATATTAATCCAAGTAAACACATTTTCAAAGACCTGAATTTAAAATATTGGACCTAAACACAATCTTACATTTGGCTGAAACTAGTTTCTCATTTTTGATTAGTTTGCATATGATATAATCAATAAATCAGCAGTTTACCTGGACCCAAAGCACCTTTTTTATTTACCCAAGACGTTTAGGACAGTGTCACCGATTAAACAATCAACCAAATTCTCACAGAAGTGGGACTTTCTGCGTCAGAACTCACCTCGTGTCCTAAAAGCAGCAGCTCAAAGAGCAGGGAGCAGGCGGCGTCCAGGTACTCAGACAGTAAGGCCTGAAGCTGACAGGCAGAAACAGAAACTGAGCGGTAACAAATACAGAAAACCTGATTGAAACAGCCGCTTCATGTCAGAGCAGCTCACCTCTGAGTCGGCCACAGACCCTCGGCTGCCTGGCTTCAGCTGTGGATCACAGACCAAGGCGAGGAGCGTTCTGGAGGCCAGGACACCTCTGCAGAGACAACACAACCACAGCTGCATCTGGACTTTTCCAGCTGTTTTTATTGCTGCAAATGATTTCTGTTCTTACTTCCTGTACCACCAGAGCAGTTCGTTTATCAGCTTCATATCCTGTTGACTGTGAATGAATATGGGCCCATTATGTTTTCACAGAACTTCACTCAGGTCGGAGCATTTACCTGTGGGCACAAAGCAGGTTGACTCTGGAGGCTTCGACCTCGGTCTCTCTGAACATGGCAGCGAGCGTCTGGACGGTCAGAGTGCTGAGTCTGAGACAAACAGCAGCCAGGAGTCAGTGTCACACCACAGTGCACGTCAGGGGAGTGCAAACACACACACACAGTGAAACCTACAGTAGTTGATCTGTGGTGTAGACTCCACTGAGGCTCTGACAGCCGTGAAGAGACTCCTCCAGAGTGTGAACCAGGAGAACACAGACCTCAGTGGACTGAAACACACAGAGGAAACAGAAACAGTTCACCCAACAGCAGCCACAGGAGACACTGCTGCAGTCTGCTCTGCTTCCATTTCATTCCTCGTCTGCTCAGAGAAAAAGTAATCAGACCTTTATTCAAGCAGTAAAGCTGCAATGGGACAATACTCCATCGTCAGCTGAATGGATGATCATTAAAAGGAAGAGTCCTCTCTATCAGGCCTTTCCATCCATTTGTTTTCTCTTCATTTGTAATTGACACTTAGAAATATTCTCATGATGCATATAAAACCTGAACTAGTGACCATCACTTTCAAATATATTAATATAATATAAAAATAATGTAGTTCAACAAAACAAATATTATATATTTATTATATTTAGAATATTTTTGTCATAGAAAGAAAAAGTGTGTACGTCTTCACTACATCCCACAGGTAGTTATTAAACATACTTACTGACCTACAGCCAACCTGGCACATTGATTTAGCTTTAGTGACGTTTAGGGTGTTTGAAGATCTCACCCTCCAGAAGAGTCTGCGCAGGGTGATGCTGTGCTGAGCAGCAGCTCTCAGCTCCTGCAGCAGCACGTACAAACTCTCCACACTGATCCCGTCCTGCAGCAGCTCTGAGCTCAGCTGACTGAACAGGTGAGCCGTCCGCTCCCAGCTGCAACACACACACACACACACACACACCTGTGACACACTTGAAACCTCTATGTGAGCCCAACAGTTACACAGAGCCCAAACATCTCAAACCCTCCTCGACACTGAAGGGAGAAAACACACTGGGGCTGCTGGTTACAGCAGAATGAACAAGCTTTCAGCTGCTTGGTGAGTTTCTCCAAGGCTGCTCAGCGTCAGCATCCCTGATCTACACACACAACAGGGACTAGTCAGTTAATTAGAGAAAGCTTTGTGCAGCAAAACATCATCGAGTTATTAAACTAATATTCACTGGACAATGAAGTGAAATTAAATCTGAACTTTCTGCTGATGAGCAGTGGTTCAGCAGGTTCTCACCTGACGGCAGCATGTTGCTTTGCAGGAGAGGAGTCGGAGGAAACGCTGCATCTGCTTCTGTAGACTGGGTCTAACAACAGAGTGGACCTCTGCACGCACACACACACACACACACACACACATTAGAGACTTACTCCAACCCCTGCCCTAAACCAAGTTCACGACCACGTGTGCTTTAATCCTCACTCACAATCATACAACTGTTCCACGAGCTCTGCAGATGCAGGTAAAGTCTGGACGTCTGGGAGACGGCGTAAAGATGCAGCTCGGCCTCCCTCTGCTCCTCGCTCTTCACGCCGTCTCTCCTCAACAGGCGAGACAGGACTGAACTGAGCCTCCTCTGAACCTGCGACATCAGCACAGTCAGTCAGTGGCTAAACGACCTGTGAGCTTCTCTGTGCCAGGAAACGTACAGGAGATCATTACTAGAACAGCGTTTATGCCACCACCCACCGCTCTGTCCATACCTGATCTGAGGCTGACAGGGGAAAGGTGGGGGAGCTGGGCGAGGAGTGGGGTGAGGGCGCTGTGGAAGAGGGGTGCGGGACCCTCGGGAGGCCCAGAGTCTCTGGGTTTGGACAGGACACAGAGCGTGTGGGCTTCAGCATGTGGGTCTCCAACCTCCTCTGCTCCCTGTGGTTCCAGACAAAGACAGAGACAAAGATCAGATGAACTTCTGCTGATGCAACAGAGGGCTGTTAAAAAAAGGACCAGTGTGGTGTGATGGTCTGTCTGAGCTCCTGTCTAAGAACATTCATATGATAAAATCACTTAGAGCAACTGTCTTTTGTTCTCTGACTGAGTTTCCACTGACACAGTAATACTTTACATCTATTCATCAGCCATTTGTTAAACTGTAAAACACTTTGTCCCACTTGTCGTCTTCCCTAAAGACCATTCATTCACTTTTGAGAGTGAGTGTGTTTAATGACCTCCCAGGGGCAAAGTGAAACAACACGTCCTGCTGTTTACTTCACACACATCAGTTTTACAGCATTTTTTGTAACCAGGCAACAATTCAGCACCGAATGACAGTAACTCTGTCTGCACATCCTCTCGCCTCTTCACCGTTCACAGTCTGTTCCTGCCTGACGCAGAGCCGAGGTCATTAAATGCACACCTCAAAGGAATTCAGGCTGGAAGATAATCCCAGCTGGGTCCTACCAAGCAGAGAAGAGGATGCAAACATGATGAAACCGACACACAACATTCATTTATTGGCTCCAGCTGAGGGTGCAGTTGTGGTCTTTCCATTTCAAAAGGTTTTCTGATCTTTGCATTTCGCAGTCTGAGCCTCAGTCCTATTGAAGTCTGCAGCTATTCCAGTTTTTTAATGTCGGCCTTTCGTTTTTCCTCTAAGTGAAACTCGGCTCTTCGGAGTAAATAAGTCATGACACTGAGAGACAACTTTCACTTAGCCTGGATTTTGTTGATTCACATTAGAAAATGAACTGAACCACCACACATGTAAAAACGCAGCAGGGACAAGCTCCTGAACCTTAACTGGCTCTGGACAGTCTGTTGTAGCCCCGCACACAGTTTTACAGCCGTGACACCACACAGAACCTCTACAGCAGCTTGGACAGACAAGGAATACACAGTTCACCGAAGCCCCATAGGGACAGAACAGTGGTCAGTTTATTAGGAACAGCTCGGTGAAACTGAGTCAGTCTAATCCAACAGTCCTGCAGTGAATCCTCCTCCATCAAGGTGATAGGGTTCGGTTTGTTTCTGAGCTGTTCATTCACCCGGATGATCCGTGCGGAGGCTGCGGTTTGTGCTGCTATTGGACTGGACTGTTTTTTACTGAAAGAGGTTCTGTTGGTGATCCCAGTCTTGTTGAGATAAATGGGACAAAATAAAAGCAACACATGTAAAAACACATGTCCTTTGGTGTAGTGTCCCTTTAAGATCATTAAGATGTAAGAGCCAGCCAGTGTCAGCTTGCAGACATGGGTATCCACTGACAAACCAGACGCGTGTGTGTATGAACATGTGTGTGTGTGTGTGTGTGTGTGTGTAACACTCACCTTTGAGCAGGATATCCTGTGGAAGAGATAAAGACACAGGATGGTTAAAGTTACAGGTGAAGATATCAGGGAAAGAAATAAAGGTTTCATGAGCTTCATTGTTCTTTTGCACAGATTAAACAACTGTAATTTTCCAAATCCTGCAGCCACAGAGAAACATGATGGTCCATGTGGAGCAGTGTGTGTGTCCAGTGTTCCCTCAGTTTGAGCTCTGGGTTTGGTCTCCACCACCTCCTGAAGGAAACCTCTGGCTTTTTAGCTGCTAAATGCTCCACTAAGTTTACCAGCTCGTCTGACTGGCTTTTTTTAGACCTTTTATTTTGAAAACAGCTGTTTCCTGTTGCTAACAAAAAATAAGAGCACTGAGTGGTCTGGACACTAAACAACAGAGACCTGCTTCACACTGAAAAACATTCACTGTTACCTTCTAAGGTGTGTGTGACTGATGAGCTGGTTCTGTGAGACGCCTCAGCTGGAAGGGGAAGTCCCACCTCCTTGTCTCCGCTCAACCAGTCACGTCCCTTCCCGGCAGGCTTTTCAGTGACATATGTGATTCGTATGTGCTGGCAGCGTTCCCGGTCCTTCCCACTGAGGAACTCTGGGAGGTCGTTGACCTGAAGTGAAGAAAAAGAAGAGAAGCTCAGGAGAGATGGGGTTGGAGGCAAAGACATCGTGAATTTGAGTGAAACATCATCCTCCCTCTTAAAGTCGTGACAAACATCACAAATAAACCTCCACAAATAGAAATCACAGATAAAAACACCTGGAGGAGCTGCAGCGTAATCCGACGCCGTAACACAGGCAGGATTAACCCAGAGGAAGATGTTAAACCGTTGACCTCTGACATAACCAGATGAGAGGGAATTAGAGGCCAAACACACACACACTGACATTACATCACGTAGCCCTGGGATCGAACCTGGTAATGAACCTGGTAATGAACCTGGTAATGGTTTAAGAGCCAGAAAAAGCTTTTAATGTAAGTTGTGTCTTTTTCTAACAGTAACTGTTTAAAATGTGTTTACGACATGTGATTCTACAGCACTGGACACATCCAGAGAAAATAAAAATTAATAACTGCAACCATGGTGCCAGGTGAAAGCCTGTACAGACAGTACAGACAGTACAGACTGTACAGACTGTGGGCGGTTTGAGAGACTTTTGTTGCTCTTGTTCTTTGGATCAGCTCAGCAGGTAGAAAAGGTGCGAAGTGACACCTGTAAGTCAGTAATTGATCTGTAATCTGACGAGTTTAACAGGGATCAAACTGCAGGCTCCTTAGTTAATGAACAAACAGGTAATTCAATTAGCTTTAAGGCTGGAACAAAATATTAGCTCATAATTAGCTAATAATTAGCTAATAATTGACGCATTTTTCTATCGATCAAGTCTCCAGTTAAGACAAAATGTCCCCAAATGTCTTATTGTGTAAACAAACCCCAGAGAAACTGTTAGAAATTGTTTATAAAGCAGAAAATTGATTGATCCGTTTAAATATTGTGACACTTGAAAGCATCTTTAAGTGTCTTCAGTTTTTAATGACGTAAAGAGAAAACAATAAATAGTCAAACCAATAATCAATCAGTGTTATCGATTAGAACCGTTAGTTGACCGTTACCTTCAATTTTAAACTTACCAGCTCGATGTCGCGCACGCGCCTGAAGCTAACGGCCGCGGTGAGCGTGCGCGGCGTGTGCTCGGTCAGGTACACCTGCTCGTCGGTCAGCACCACGTGCATGTACACCTTGCTGACGGTGTCCGAGACCACCACGCACGGTTCGTAGGTTCGGATCCGCTCGTACACAGCCCGCTCCGTGTTCCGCTTCAGGAAGGAGTCCAGCTTGATGTTCCGACGGGAGAGCGGAGTCCCGGAGCCGGTCTGAGCCATGTCGGTACCGGCGGAGCAGTTAGGGACACCTTAGGGACACCTTAGGGACGGTAACCTCCAATTCAGCGCCAGACAGGCGGGCAGGTGCCGCTTTTCCATCCGGTAAGTTTGTACTGAAAAAAAGAAGAAAAACACCGGACGGTGACGAGCTTCGGTCCGTTACTGAAGCCGAGCAGGTGAACGGCTTTACCGGTTACCGAGCGCTGTCCTCTGATTGGCTGGCAGCTCAGAGAGACGCTGGTGATTGGCCAGAAGACAAAGGGTTATTTTATAATTCAACTGGTCAGTTTATTAGGAACAGCCTGATCCAGCAGCCCCGCACTGAAGGTTCAGGCTGTTTCAGAGCTGATTCACCTCGAGCATCTTTGTTTGTCTAAACCTCGACGATATTAACGAAGTGAGGAGGGAAACACAACAACAACAACACAAACGAGACTAATCTTGTGCATGTGTAACATTTTATTATTCGATTAGTTGAGAGCAGATGAATTATCGGTATTTACAGCCCCGGTTTTATTGATAAGGGCTGGAAATAACGATTTCATCATTAATCTGAGTTAAATTCAACGTTTTCTCAGATGTTTTGTCAGTAAAATGTCACAGAACAGTTTAAGACCAATAAATGACCCAAGGTGTTGTACTTTCACAGTTCACTGTGCATGTCAAGTTTATTAGAAACACAAACAGTCCCAGAGTTAATCCTCCTTCATGTAATTGATGAGGCTCAGACTGTTTCAGAGCTGCTGATTCTCCTGGACGATCTGTGTTTCTGTTATTTTGTCCACCACGTTATGAACCAGGCTCAGCTGAAGAACAAACAGCAATAATAAGGTATATTAAACTGGTCTGTTCCTGGTAAACCAACTGAAAACCATTAAATCCAGAAATATCCAGGTGCACAATTAACTGATTAATCGACTAATGAAGGAATTGACACTATGCCTACAGTCAAGTCAAATTATTGATAAAAATTGCCAATAACAAATACATTGTAGTGGAAGATACATATTTAATTAGCTTTGACACAACAGCTCGTTGATCCACTTTTACCTTGAACAGCAGCAGAACAAACCACAAACTGTCAACGGAACAGGTGTGTTTGTCCATGTAGGACACACGTTGGCTTAAAGTGCATGAGAGGAAGGAGTTCGACTTGCTGAGGTGTGTGTGGTTTGGAGGTGACACCGAAGCTACGGCAGCTTGTTGTGTTTATTACGTACATGTCACTTCATAGCTCCGGGCGGCAGCAGCTGTGTGAACGCAGCAGATTCTTCTGTACCTGTTTGCACTGATGGGACATTGAAGGGTAAGTCTGGTGATTTTGTTTGTGTTATTGAGGCCAAATCCCATCCAGACACTGACAGCAACAAACAGACGGGCCTCCCATTGTTGGTGAGGAAGAACCATGTGAGCAGGTCAGCGGTGTGGCTCCCTGCTGTGTTTTTAATAGTTTTTGGACAACAATGGAGGTCTACACCTCAGACCCATAAGCTGAACCAGGTTCTGGATTCACATGTTACACTGAGGACACCACATTCACTGGTGCTGAACTAAAACTGAAAATCAGCTGACTTATCCTTTAATGCTTACCATTTTCTCAAACTTCTCCATCATGCAGAGCCCTGGCTTCCTTTCCTGATGACCACTTCCTCTCCTGAAGCCAACTTCCTGTAGAGTTGTAAAAGTTCCTCGGGTTGCGGCACCTTGGACTCCGGCGTGCAAGGAATGTCGAAGTCTGATGACACCTGAGACTCGGACCGCTCCACTGGCAGGATCAGATCTTCGCTGTCCTCCCTCCCAGACATCGTACTGGTCCATGCGTCTCCTTGTTCCCGCCCCCTCTGCTCTGGTTGGAGGATGAGTGTGTCAGGTAAATATGAGTCCATGTTCTGAGAGGAATGATTGGACAGAGAGGCAGACAGGCTCAGGCTGAAGTTCTCATCAGGTGTTTCTTCTTCACTGAACAGTTCGGGCGTCTGCGAATCCGTCATCCTGGAGGGGGAGGGGGTGGTGGCGGAGCGGCAGGATTGTGATTGGCTGTTGAGACTGTTCTGGCTGTCAGTCAGCGTCTCCACAGTGAAGAACTCCTCCCATTTCGGAGCACTGGAAGGCTCTTTGCATTCATCTTCCACCTTTTTCTCCTGCTGTGTTTCCCTCATCTCTCCTCCTTCTATCACCTCCTCCTGCTCTTTCTGCTCCTCGCCGTCTTCCTCTTCGTCGTTCGACTCGGTGCAGTCGAGGTAGTTGTGCACCACAGCCACTGTGTCAGGGACAGGCAGGGGGAAAGACTCGTCCACAGACACAGGCAGGGATGTAGTTTCAGGACTGTGAGGTTTCTCTGTAATGATGATAATAATTAATCAACTGAAACCAGTCAACAGGTTTTTAAGAAAACTTTAGTGATAACGACACACAGTAAAATGAAGTGTTGACAGTTATTTCAGTGTATTTATTGATCCAAAACATACACACATATTGGCGATATACAGTGTTTAAATACACCGTATCCGTGGAAACACTGTACTTCCTGTTTCTGTGAACATGTGACTGAACATTTACTGTTTCTCATAATTTTGTCCTACAGAGGTTATGTTGATAATGAGCCTGAACATCAATCTGTTTATTCACCACTTATAAAATGACATTAATATTCTAAACTCAACAAGGCGTCTAATGTTTTGGAGCTTGTAATACATAAATACACCAAATTAACTATTAACACTTCAGATTTACTATGTGCTATTGTACATACTGAAAACATTCAATTACTTTAACACTAATAACCTGTTGATTTGTTAGGTATGTTTTGAAACTTTCCATCTCTGCAGCATCGAGTGTTATCATGTTAACCAACATCACTTTTTGAGTAGATGTGTTGGCAAACAGCAGCTGGCCTCTACTTCCTGCACAGATCATCATTAATCTAGTCTCCCTTATTTTAGCTCCGTCTTTGGTCTCCACCGACACCTGAGAACACTTAGTTTTCTTGCTCACCGTTTTCGACTTCCTGGTTTAGCACCTTCTTCTTCATTGGTACCAGGTCCAGCCCCTCAAACAGCTCATTGTCACTGTCTGAGTCTAACAGAGAAATAAACAAATAATAAAATGCGACCTATTGCTTTTTTGAGTAATTGTACAAACTAAAAAAAAATTTGAATATTTAAATTTAATAAAGCGTTTGTTATTTGTGTGTTACCGTATGTGGGCTGCTCAACCCTGCTGCGTTTGAGGACTCCCAGAGGTTTGTAGACGAGCGCTGCCAGATCAGATCGACTTCTGCACATCAGTTTTAACCTGGTCAGAGAAGAGTCAGTGTTAATACATGGGAACACTTTTAAGACACTTTTCTAGATCTTTTTCAGACTGTTTTGTGTTAAACTGCACAGTACAAATAATAGCGCTTGGTGACAAATGTACATTTGACCTGTATATATAGTCCTGCAATGTGACAGCACTGTCTCAGAGCTAAAGGTAAAACCAGCAACATAATTAATCTCTCTGAAGCTACAAATTCAGTTTTGAGTTTTCGCAAATAAAACTGATCCCAGAACATATTGTGAAAAACAGTTATGTGAAATAAATAGAGCTTGACTCACAGCTGTGTAACGTCGTTCAGCGTGCGACCAATAGGGATGACATTGGGATAGACGTTGACTGGCTGGAGATATGACAAGAAATCTTTAATCTGAAAAACAACAGCATTAGGAGCATCAGTGCACGTGGATGGGTGGGTAAATAAAAATAAATAAAATCCACTTAAGCAGATGTCATTTTTTTTAAGTATAAGACTGAACGAGTGATAATAGAATGAGTGAATATATAACCAGCAGCTACATCGTCTCTTTAAAATTATGTGACTGGAGATCAGGTACGTCACCAGGTATGAACTAGGGTGTAATTTTACACCTTTGAACGAATCTCAGACTGCTGACAATGTAAACAAATGGCACCAAATTCACCTTGTGGCCAAAAACTTTTAGAATGGGACAATGAAGGTTTAAAATCTGATGGTGAGCGGTCGGACTCCAGAGATGATCTCTGGACGACTCTACATTCATGTACATTCATGGAGTTAAACCGAAATATCCTCACTAATCAAACCAAAACCTGATTTTCTGGCCCTGAAACATTTGACCATTCAGTAAACATAAAACCACCAACTGAATCAATGAACAGGTACAAAAAGTTGTCCCATTACATGTACAGTAATTCTTAAACATAAAAATAACACATTGTCTATCCACAGTGAAATAATTATAAAACAGATTAAACACATTAGAAAAGGTAAATAAATGACCTCGGAGTAGGAGGAGTGGAAGCTGAAACAGGCTCTGTAGGAACTGGCTCCAGTCCTGGAAAAAAAACCAACAAAAACAAAGTTCGCACACTAAACACAATTAATCATTGATTCTTTGGGACTAATTGATGATTAATCATCATGTTATCTGACTGAATATGGCAGGAAGCAGCATGTGTGACATCTGAAAGTGCTCTTACTTTATTATAACATTGGTTTTTCTGCTTCTCTCTCCGAACCACATGGTGGACGGTTTAATGCTGATGATGCGAAGAGGAATCCCATCTGCGGTTGTACACCCACACGGCATCCTGTTGCCTTGGGAATATTCTTCATTCTGCACAAAACAATCATCAGAAACAGGGATTAAATATCGGCCACACAAATTCTGAACAAATCCCATATTCGTATGATAATTAAAAACTACCTATTCCTTGGGCCCCTGCAGGGTTAATAGAATATGAGGGAAAACCCTGGATGTGTGTGTGTGATTGGCACCTTTGGGTGTCGACAGGCATGAATCTGTGTCCTGCGGTCAGTCGTCACATAGCTCAGGATCTCCGGCATCTTTATGAACATGGCCAAACTGTTGACGTGAATCTGCAGGAATTATGCAGTGAATAATATGAAAGTTCAAATATGCTGTGAGGCTGTGGAGAATCATGCACCTGCTCCTCAGATGATTTAAATCCTATTCAGAAAAACATCTTTGAGTTTCTGTTTCTTCACCAGGCACAGTATCTTTTTCTCTCCATGAGGAGGCTTTTGTTTCTGGTTCAGCTTTGATACAATGAATGTCCCGATCCTGTAATTTCCCAATGGTTCACCCAGAATGAGGAGTTAAATCACAGAGGGGCACAGTGAATAAGTGTCAGGCTCTAATCATTACCTGTGTGTTGAACTGTTCTCCCAGGTTGGTAAACAAGTATTCATATCCATACGCAGCTTTACAGTTGAGCCACACGACATGATATGGACTCTGACGGATCCAGTTTCCAACGAGTTCTGAGATACCGTTCAGACAGACCTCCTACACACAGACACAGGAAGGACAACTTACATGTGTCGAAATATCCATAAATGGCCCAAACACAAACACACAGAAAAATCACACTTTTACTAAGCTTATTATTAATGTTCTGCAATTCATTCTACAACTGACAATTCAATTGAAGCCACAGTAAGTAAAACTTGAAATGGGCAGAGAAACGTACCCGAGTTGGTATTTTATAGTAGCGTGGGTCATAGAAAGTAGAGTCCACATAAACACTCTGAATATCTTTAACCCTGTGACACATGAGACAATGGTGTGAAGACACAAAACAAAAGAACAGATATAAAAAACTATAACGTAAATTTAACATCCCATGCACGCTGTCAGGCCTTTTGAAGGAAACACGTTAACTTCAGTAATAATGAGAGTTGGAATGATGCGATTTCAAAGCATTCACTTTACTCCTGATGCAAATAGTGACCGACCTGCTGCCAGAGTGGAGGTACTCGATTCTGGGTGCATCTCCAGTCGCCAACCTGAAGTCTCCTGTATACAGCACATTTCCCCGGGAACCCTCGAACAGGAACCTAGACACACAAACCACTTCATGTTCGAACTGGTTTTGAGTGAACACTTGTGTGATGCAAAGCTGTCTTTCCTACTGGATTTCTGTAGTGAAATTAAACTTTAACACCATAACAACATAATTTATACCAACACGATTTCCTAATTATATAATTAATCAAATTAAGATACCTGGAGCACACATGTTCATACATGTGAATGTATAAACATGTCTCCCAGAGAAAAGGAAAATTTAGGATAAGAATATGAAAATGTTCTTGTATGTGGCCCACTATTAAAGGTGGACTCTCTCCAGACTTCCAGTTGGAGCACAGCTCAATCTCTCTATCATTGAACCCAAGTGGGCACTTCAGCCAAATTTGAAGAAGCTCCCTCCAGGCGTTTCTGAGAGATCACATTCACAAGAATGAGATGAATGGATGAACATCTTTCTACATCTGACAGCCCAGTGCAGGAGATACATCAACATTAACCACTGCGGACTCATGGCCACTGAAGACACTCAAAACAGACACTGGGCCAAACTAACAAAAGATAAATGAAACTGAACTGAAAACCCACGAAATTGTACAAGAATATAAACAATCATACATTTACACAAATAGATATAACCAGATCGCAGACATGAGAACAAGCCAAACCAGATGTTTTCAGATTTG
This sequence comes from Mastacembelus armatus, assembly GCF_900324485.2. Taxonomy (NCBI): domain Eukaryota; kingdom Metazoa; phylum Chordata; class Actinopteri; order Synbranchiformes; family Mastacembelidae; genus Mastacembelus; species Mastacembelus armatus. The sequence continues at coordinate 15,483,489 of NC_046655.1, read as the reverse complement.
ATCTTGGCCACCTGCATGTGTGGTCGGATATACGTCACTTACAAACATGAATGTGAAGTCAGAAACACACAAGATGTTACAGAGGGTTTTAAATGGTGGGTTTATCTGAATGTTACACACACACAAAAATAAGTTTAAGAATGGTTTGACTTACATGACAGAGCCGGGACAATGACCCGCAGGCAGCAACGTCACCACAACCTCTTCCTTCTATCACACCAGATATAGACAAGGCAGTTAAACAACATCTACACATCCGACTGGAGGCTACTTCTCTACAAAAAAAGAATGAACTGTGACAGAGTGAGTTAGAAAGCAGATAAGTGGCACAGCCTGACACCAGACTCTAAATCATGATTGTACAAGAATATACACAATAATACATTTACACAAATAGATATAACCACATCGCAGACATGAGAACAAGCCAAACCAGATGTTTTCAGATATCCTTTAAAAAAACCTGATGAAATAAACTTATATTGAAGCCTGAGAAAATTAGGAAGTAATTGGTTTTACCTCTCCTGATGCTTCATCCACCAGGAAAATCTGAGTCGGGCTATCCAGCTCCAATGGAACCTAGACAGATTACACAGAAGAAACATAAACTCCAGTTGCACTGCGGTAAATCTGTCACGATGAAACCAAAACATAAGTTGGACTTTGTTAATTATCAGCCTTTTCAGTGTCCTCTTTCATGTAAACGATACAAACGAGAAGAAAAGAAGGGACTTACGATATATTCCTCCCAGAAAGCATACTTTGGATTATTCAGCAGAAGCTCTTTGGTCACAAAGGAGCAGTACAGTCTGACTGTACGACTGCAAACAAGACAGAAAACAAGACACGTATTTTCTTTTCTGTTAAAGTATGTGGCGACAGAAAAACAAGTTACACAAACGGTTCATGGTAAGTCCAAAGTTTGATTTAACTAAATGAGCTGCACTGAGCTAAAAAATTCTAAAGAAAACAAAATTGTCCTGTATCATAAATTGGACTAGAAGTCAAGATTTCACAGCTTTGACTGGGTAACTTTAAATTTTTACTTTTTAATCCGATTTTAATATTTCTAACTGAAGTCTATGTTTTGGTGTTTGAATTCATAACTTGGTAAATGGTCGTGATTCACTTTCATCCCATAATTTAACCTTTTCACAATAGATTTTGACTCACAATCAGAGTTTACTTTAACTCCCGGCTATCTCATATTCTTCATTTCTTTTTATATTAGCAGAAATGGACTTTCGTGTTCTTCGTTGTCTAAAAACAAATTTCCAAACTTTTCACCTGAACTGCAGTTTTCTCTTCAGCAGAGGTCCTTTCAGCCCCTTCATGTGGTCTGTTAGGAGCAGTAACACTGAATGAACTCAAACTTACACTGACACATGACAAATAAACTAATGAGGATTTCAGCTACAACAAAAATAACAACAACTGGAGATGCTAGCTAGCTAATGTTAGCTAACAGCCGGGCTCACCTTTGTGGCAGTGCGAGAGGAAATATGCCCGAGCATAAAGGTTCTCCCTGTCGAACCGATCCAAAGATATTGTCGGATACTCCCTCATTCGACCTGCAAACGAACTCATGTTTCACCCTGAATCCTTGGCAGTTTTTTACCCAAATAACACAACAACGTATGTTGTTGACATCGCCGCCGTTTGTCCCGCCCGCTCAATTGTATTCCTCTTCTTCGTTTGTTTTTACAGGTGCAGTCAGTGGGTGTTGCCGCCACCCAGCGTCCACACTCCGGCATTCCTGACGTTATCGGGTCGTCTCTTTGAAACTATTTCACAGTCTGCCTGGATAAAAACAAATTACTAACAATTATGCCTCTTTTCTACACACCCCAGAATAATTACACCTCATTACAGTCCAGTTTGATTCCAGATGTATTGGAAACGTCTAACTCCTAATCTCCAACACAGAAGAAGAAAGTTCACGGTAACCAAGCAACGAAAAAGAAGCTATATAAATGCTAACATCGCTGCTAGCCAACAGCCATCTCGAAAGTCTAGTGAGGCTAATTACGTTAATTAAAACACACTGTATGTAAGTAAACACTATGTTGTCGCTATTTCCATGAATTAACACATAGATGAATGCAGTGTGGTTAAATTTGGCCGTGAAGTCGCTAAATTTGAGCAGATCTTACTGTTCGTCAGTGAAACTCGACGCACACGAAACTCGCTTCGAAACGTGCGGATTTTAACGTGTCACTGCCTATAGATCATTATAGAAGCAAATCAGACTTTTAGTTTTGGTGTTTTACATATTAGTTTTGTCCACATTTCAGCTCGGCATAAATTAACCATCTCAAACAGCGTCTTTTTGTGTGATCTGTCACCTTTTTTTAACTGAGAACTTGTGCCTAGCAAGGTGTTGTGGCAAAATCTAACAAACCTAAAATCGTGTTTCAAACCCAGGGCTCCTCACTGAGTCGTTTATATGAAGAATCAGTGTTATGCATGGTCCCAATAAGGCGTTCTGTGTCAGACTGAGGTGGAGTAGTAAATGAGTCTATAACTGCAGGCTTGGAAACCTAATTAAAGCCTGTTGTTGTCATGTCTTATCAGTCAGGAAAGCCCAGCCTGCTGACAATGTCCCATGCTACTGATAATAACTCCAAGCCAAAGTCCATGAGCAGAGCCAAACGATGGACTGCAGAGGTGGAAAACCTGTTCAGGTTCCAAGAGGCAGGATACAGAGATGAACTGGAGTACATTCAAGTCAAACCTGGGGCTTCGGTAAATAATCCTCTCACAGTGTGTATTTTTCTATTAAATGTATTGATTTTTGTTAAGTGCAGAAAGGATATGCTAATAAAATGAACAGATATGACTGGAATAACTTCCACTGACAAATATAATGTTTTAATTAGTCCTACAACCTTTCCAAATGTCAAATTTTGTGACTACTTGTGTCTGCCCCTTTCTGTGTTTGTGTCTCAGATTGACAAGTGGCCAGAGACCGGCTTTGTGAAGAAGCTCCAACGTCGAGACAACACATTTTACTACTACAGCAAGAAACGAGAATGTCAGGACCACGATGTCCATAAAGTCAAAGTCTATGCACATTAATGGGTTCTGGACTCTTTTGGTCACTGAACGTGCTGCATCATCTCGTTTAATAGTCAGTACACACAACACACAGTTGATATGCCCCGTATAACATATGGCTTATTTGTTTTCAATAAATGACTTTCTAAACTGGCTTTGAGATATTACTTTATAGTGGTTTGGTGTGCACAGTGTGCCTCATAAATGATCTATTATTAGGATTCCTGATAAGACTTTATGGCTTATTTTAACAGCACTAGTGGAAGAAATACTCAGGTCCTTTACTGCAGTAACAGTACTACAGTGTAAAATTCTCTGTTCCAAGTTAAAGTCCTGCATTCCAAATGTCACTGCAGTAAAAGTCCAAAAGTACCATCATCCAAATGTACTTGAAGTATCCAAAGTAAAAGTACTCACTGTACTTGTATTACATTTTGAACATATTTGTACCTTTGACTTTTACTTCTAACAAACTTCTTTCACCACTGCTGGTTAAAGAAATCCAACTATCCATTTTGAGGTTAACTTGTGTTCATTCTGTGTTACTGAGACAGACTTCAGGGGTTTAGTCAAATCTGAGTTTTAATTACATCACTGCAATAAGAAAGTACTTTTTCTGTGTTAAGCTGCGAAGAGGAAAGGGGATTTGATTATCCTACTACTAACACTAGTGACGTGTCTAAGAAGTCCAGCTGAAGGTTTCCTTTGCTGGCCTGTCACACTCTCCTCATGTGATGGTGCTGGGGTGAGATTAGGTTTGGACGCCCCAGGCTGAGCTGAGCTTTTTCCCCAGATCAACAACATTTCGCTGCCTCTGAAATGATTTATACTTATTAACTTGTAATTAGAAAGAAAGCTGACCTTGTGGTGCTGCACAGAGCTGCAGTGGCTGTACTGCTGCTACATGAAGCCACGGTGAGTAATAGAACTTCTTTAAGTTTCTATGTCAAGTCTGTTTTTTGTGAGAAAGTACTAGAGGCCACTGTGGGTTAAAGTCTAGGCTGTGTGCTGGTCACATTTCAGTGATGGTGGCCTACTGAAAAAATGAACGAGAACTGACTCAGATTTGATCATTTCTTTTTAATATATATGTCGGGTATCTTTTTTATTCTTAGGGCATATTAGTTAGTTATTAAAACATCAAATATACAGTAGGTCGTGGAGTCTGTGTTACTTTATGTGTCCTCACACTAATTGTTTGACCACTTAAAGTACTTCTAGAGTTTCTGCTGATACTATATTTATAAGTTTACCAAATGCATGTTGTTTGGATTGTTAATACACAGAACCAGTATTTAAAAGCGTCTCTGGTGTTTAAGAGTTGAGTGAGTTTCAATGATTGACAGGTTTTCATTTACAGGTTGATCCACTAAGGCTCATGTGTTTTTCATAATCATATCTGATGTTTATGTTCTTCCTGACCCAGTACAGTCTGACACTAAGGGACACAGTGTTCTCAAGGATGTTGGTGAGGAGTATCTGGGAGAAAGGTTCCTTAGGACCCCAGGTGTGAGGAAGGGACCGGTATAACAGAGCAGGTCCAGGATGGAGGGTTAACTGTCCAATGAGAATATAGAGTTTTAGAATACAGCCTTATTAGGGAATCACTTTGTAGAACAATAGGGAAGTACAGACTTAATTATCTGATTATGTGAATGATTATTTGCATTAACTTTGCATGTCTGTATAAGTGGAGGCCTCAGCCTGACAGGAGCTGAGCAACTGGGGAACAACTGGGAAGAAGTGAAGACTCTGATCGATTGTGTTCTATTGTTTTGCTCCTTTCAGACAATCTGTCTGCTCTCTCTCTATTGCTCATCCAACGGTTTTCGCCACAACAAGCAGTAATTATAATCCACTTTTAAATGGTTTGATTTTTAAACGAAGTTTGGCGAGAGTGAGCCTGCCTTCTAAGCGGTAGGGTGGTCGGATTAACATCTTCTGAACTCGCCTTTAAAAGCTTAAACTGAGCTGCAGGTCATAAACTGCTTATTTGTCCAGGTCAAACTTCTGTTTAATCGTAGACTTTATCTTGTTATTTAAAAAAAACTATCGTCGTATTTAAACAAATACTCCCGCCAGGTAAACGCCCACTGTTAAATGGCTTGATTTTTGAATGAGGTTTGGCGAGCTGCGTGCGCATCCGCGTATCGGCTCAACGGGGACCGAACTCGCCTTTAACGGTTGAACCGGCGCTACCGGAGCTTATTCCCTTTAATTCTGACCCTGTTGCTCGGCTCATCTGAAGTTATGCTTCCGTTGGAGTCGACCCTGCTGTTGTGAGGCAAGTGTGGGAATAAAACCGAGCGACTTAACCAACTAGTTAAGTTAACATGTGCCGATCCTTGACGAGCTGTTTGGATGGTTAGCTTAGCTTCGTTAGCTTCAGTTGGCCTTGTAAAGGGCAACGCTCAGGTTAGCTAACTTACCTTAGCGCAGTGTTAACAGCACTCACCTGGTTTGTAGTGTCTATGGTTAAACACGACGCTGCTACTTGTTTGTTCACACTGAGCTAAACGTTACTAGCGTGATCACCTGTTTGCTAATGAAGCTAATGAAGCTAATGGCTCAGGTGACTGGTTTTGTGTGTTGACAGATGTTTTGTCCTGCAACCACACAACATCTGGAGCAGCAGTGTTTTCATTCGGTTTGTTTAAGGCTGCAATTAGAGTCTGACTATATATATATATATATATATATATATATATATATGTCTGCACCTGCTAACCAGACTGTTACTGCTGCTTTGACTGTGTCTATAACCATAGTACAGTCTGGGTCAGGCTGCTGGCAGCGTCTCAATACTGTTTTCCCCTTTACTATTGAAATACTGCCTAAGGTTTTGTTGGTGTTATCTGTCTTCTATAATAATAATAATAAACTGAGTCCACCTGTCAAACCTGTGTGCTAAAGGCTTTGTTAGATTCAGGTCTGGTCAGGCTCACAGGTCTTATGTTTGCTTTCTGAACAGTCTCTAGGATTATCTGGGTGTCATTACACTGTGGGGTGGACTTTGGTCGAACCAGATATTTTCCCTCTTAGCTTGCTTACGTTGTGGGGTCTCTTTTTAAGGAGCCTAGTGAATCACAAGTCTCTGGAGGAATGCAGCTTCAGGGCAGGTTTATGCACAGTTAGAATGAAGCCGTTGTTCTGTACGGTGTGGTTTCTGCTGAGAAAGCTCTGGGTGGCGTTTATTTCCTTTCCTGCTGCCTCCTGACCTAGAAAGAAAGAAATGGCTGCAGCTGTCTTTGTGGAAGGGTTGTTGTATTCGTCAGCTTCTGCTGCCTGCTCCCTCTGCATGAACCACAAATTGATTTAGACGACAACAGGGTGTGAAACTGTGACGTGGGAAAATGATTTGTTCCAGCTTCTCTGGAAGGATGGACTTTTTGGGACTGTTATATTTAGAGTGCCTGTGCACCTGACGGCCCAGGTGTTCAAACAAAAAAACCTTAACTTTCTTCTTTCTTTTCTATTTTAAGATAAAAACTTCCCTCAGTCTAGTTTCTGAAATATGACATTTTGAGATCACAGGCTGGGAATTTGAGACTTTAATAACCGAACACGACGATGCCGTACCGTCTGTGTAGCAGTGGGGAAAAAAACTGTGACCTGAGCCTTTTTCACACAAGCAGAGAAATCAGGCTGAAACTGAGTGAAACACTGAGTAGGTGTGAAGAAAGTTGGGTTTTATTGTGATTTTAACTTCCTCTTTGGTCTGTCGTCAGACGCCGTTTTCTCTGAGATGGAACCGACTGTCGTTCCTTATCGCAGCTGGAAATTGAGGAAGTGAAGCAGAAGGAACTAAAACAAAAATCTGTTTTCTGTGTATCTGGTTTTGATCAGCGGTGGTTCACCACATCGTAAAGAAAACCTCCGTGTGAGTTTGAACGCTGATCAATCAGGGCTCAGTTCATTTTTTTAACCAAGCCACAACATTTTAGCTGTGTTCAGCACCATATTCATCAAACATAGACTGGAAAGAGGAGTGACCCTCTTTGAGAATGGACAGACGTCATGTGAGACAGATTGTGGACAGACATGAGCTTCCTGAGGTTTCCTCTATATTTTGTCCTTTTGAACTTTTCCCACGTGTCATGCTGTGTCTTTTTCTGTCATAGGTAAAGGCCTGTTCACCTGCAGAGTCCCCGCTCCGTGATGTCCCCATCAGCGTGAGGCAGCTGGACCTCGGCCAGCTAGCATGCAGCACCGGCCTGGTGTTGCCAGGAGGCGGCGCTGCTGAGAGGAGTCGGGTTGGTGCTGATTGTGCGTCTGCTGAGCCTGCCATGGATGACTTCTCCACCAGGACGTACGGCACCAGCGGCCTGGACAACAGGCCTCTGTTCGGAGAGACCTCGGCCCGGGTAGGAACCTGCCGGCAGGGTTTGGGTGGAGAACAGTGTTGGTACCGTAGGAATAATTTCACAGCCAAAACAAATGAAAAAGTGTCCACCCACAGCGGAAACATAATTAGTTTATCGACAGAAAATGATCTGCAACTATTCAGATGGACATGAGGATTTGATGCTTTTGTTGTGTGAACTAAATATCTTCGGGTTTCTGACTAAACAAGGATTTTAAAAACATTTACATTGGGCTGCTGTAGTTTCTTGACATTGTATGGACTAATATTGTTTTGTATAAACTCTTAACAATCTCCCAGGATCGAATCATAAACCTGGCAGTGGGTGGATTTACGTCTGTGGTGGTTCTGGTAAGTAGAAAAACCTTTTTTCATCACCGTTTGAGGTCGACCTGAAAATACAACAGTTACAGTTCTCCTGATCACATGATAACACGACGGCTCACACATCGCACACATTAACAACCTGTAATAAATCCTTTTCCTATGTATAGTTCATTTGTCAGCAGTGATGTTGCTGAAAAGTTCCACATTTGGCAGAAAGAAGCCTGCACACACCATGACAAGCATCTGACATGTGACTGTTTCCATGTTAATTATCACGTTGCTCGTCTCTAAATCCACCTGGATGCTCACCCACAGCTGAAATGACTCACCTGTCTCCATGTTGCTGCTGTAAATACCAGCTCCTGATCTGTGAACCTGAAACATGTTTGAAAGTGAAGCTGCTTCTGTCTTCCAGGTGACTGTGATTGGTTCGTTTGTCTTCCCCTCGTTACCTCCACGGCCACTTAATGTCTTCTTTGCTGTGTGCATCCTGTTATCCTGTGGATCCACCATAGTGCTGGTAACACACACACTATTCTGACATCACACTGACAAAACTGTCACATTGTATTTGTGTGTGTGTGTGTGTGTGCTGTCTGTGTAATGTAATGTGTGTGTGAATCCAGAACCTGGTTCAGCTTATCGGTCTGTACCGTAGACCTCCATGTCCAGAAACTATTAAAAACACAGCAGGGAGCCACAGCAGGTTCTCATTAAGTAATCTGGGGTTATGTCCGTGTCCCACCCCCTCAGATATACTGGTACCGGCAGGGCGACCTGGAGCCGAAATTCAGGAAACTGATCTACTACATGCTGGCGTCCATCGTGCTGCTGTGTCTCTGTGCCAACCTCTACTTCCACGACGTCAGGTAAAGATGGTGCGAGACGACAGAGGGAAGACATGGCCTTGACAGACGGAAACATGGGCCAACAGTGAAAGTGACACATGACCAAATAAACACAAACTCGTGCACTAGCGGGAATGAGTTTCCCACCGGACGTGCAGAGGAGCAACGTCGGACCAGTGGGATGAAAGTGTCTCGCTGGTGCCAAATGGTGAAGACGGACTTGACGCCACAAAGCGCTGTAAAGAACTGTAAGAGGCCAGACACGCTGCTGGAAAGTTAACTTTTAGATAAACAGGTGTGTTTACATGCACATAAACCTCATCATCCACAGTCACACCCTGGATACACTGGGTCTGCTATGATTGGGATGTAACTATGCAACTGTTACAGTAAAAATCTGCGTGGTCCTGTAGGTCCACTCTGCGTCACATGTCTTACACATTTTCTTTGCTCTTAACTGTCAAAGGGGGCAGGCTGTTCTTTAATATCTTAATCATGACACAAGCCACAACTAGTTTCCTATTTAAGAACAATCACACAGTCCTCAGATGCCAATAAAATGCTGTAATAGCACATTATTCAGAACCTGCCTAGGAACCATCACAGTAATCCTGAGACCTGGTACCCTGCAAACAGGAGCTGGTCTTAGCTTAGCTTAGCGTTAGCATCTGTCAGATCAGCAAAACCACTTGACACCGAGCTGATTTGTTTTTTTTAATAACAGTAGGCCTCCACGGGGGAAAAACTCAGATCTACGTTAACATACAGGGACATTAAATTACAGGAGCAGTCAGTTCACAGGAAAACAGGCAGTAACTGTGGACATGGCTGCTCTATCCTAAAATCTGCTGCCTGTTTATAATGGTGCATTTGTGGGGCATGAACTGGACCAATGCACAAGGCAGTGTGTTGCTGTTCCTGTTGCTGTTCCATGTCGCTACATCAGGATCTGCTGATTCCTCTGTACCTGCTTAATTACTGGTTTTAACAGTTCAGATTTTAACAGGGTGGACTTTTCCTTTAACCAGGATCAAAGTTATGAGCATGTAAACGCACCGACGGACCCTCCCCTTCAGCACTGTAGCACAAACTAAGACAGCAACAGCACAAGCAGCAGGAGAAGAAGGAGGAGGAGGAGGAGGAGAAGGAGAAGGAGGAGGAGGAGGAGGAGGAGGAGGAGGAGGAGGAGGAGGGTTCTTCTGTGGCAAATCTATGCAAACGTTTGTTTTCTTTTTCTTTCATCCTGCTTCTTCAGCTTATCTGATTTTCACGCTTGGATTGAATTTATCTTCCAAATCAAGTTTCACTAAGATGATTTCTTTAAACTAGATTTACAGGCCAAACTACACTGGCTGCCAATTTTTTGCACTAAGCATAGAATGAATCACACTTTTGTCTAAGCCATTCACACACACACACACACACACACACACACACACACACACACACACACACGGAGCTATAGCACCAATGAAATTGTAGGGGAGCTTCTCACTTGGCTTTGCACTAAAGTTACACAACAATCTGTGAAAGCTTGTCCATCATGTCGATGTGTCTGCCATCTGTTTGCACTGACTGAGCCGGGCTTTGGACTCGCCACTTTCAGATGAAGAACAGGAACCGTGGTGTTTGATACAGAGGTTTGGATAAGCTGTTGCAGACTAGACTGATGTCCAGTAGCTGGATCAGGCAGCACTGATCACACCCTCAACACGACCTCAGCTGTCTGGACGTTGCTCTGAGATTTGGTCACATGGTGTCATGTTAGTTAGTCATGTAAACTGTAATTAAAGCAGCTGAGCAGGAAAAACAGGAACCTCTAATTCCTTCTGCAGGACCTTCTGCTACTGCTGCCATCTCCTGTGTAACTAAAAATAACTACAAACTCCAAATGCACCGTCACAGGTGCATCAAAATAAAATCCAGATGAACACAGTTATTTGTACAGGAGCTGACCGTGTGGTTTCACATCAGATTACTAACCTAAAAGAAGTGCTGACTGATAATGTTTAAAGACTGTGCTTCTCTCCCGTCACATGACACAAACAGTTGGGTTGCCAAAGAGAGAGGTTCAGCCTCGTGACGGAGTAAAGGGGGGTTGAACATCAGATTACTGGTGTCAGAAAGGTACTGACCTGCTGAAACGCAGACCCTCCTCATCAAAGACGATTTTAGTGACCAAACCTCAGAGAAACGGCCTGAGGGCTGATGCCACGTTGAGCTTGTTGAAGTGAGCACCAAGTTCACCCTGTAGACTCAGTCTACTCCCAAATCCACAGGCTGCGTCTGAAAACTCAGACATTCCAGCTGCTCAAAGGAAACTGGAGTCAGTCTGGGTTTTAAAAAGACTGGTTAGTGGTGTATTTTTGTTACTGTCATGTAAAAAGACCAAAACATCAGACAAACTGTAGCTTTGTGCTGTAAAGTGTGACGATCTGCAGCAAACACAAAACTGACAACACACTGAGCAGGTCACGTCCACGGGACGAGCCAGCCTCACCACGACTTTAGGATTGTCAAAGCCATGGGGGTTTTTTTTTATTGAATATTTTATGCAATTAATAAACATGTACTCTAAAACTGCCTCTTCGGTTTTTTAAGACCCTTCACCAAACTTGGAAGGTGCCAGTCTGAAATACCTGCGTCTACCTGTGCTGGTGATTTTTAGCTTATTAGTACTGAATATGCTGGTGTTTGCATGTTTGTCATTTTTGACTTCCTCCACTTTCACACAGATTTTACTATGAGCTGATATAAAAACAGTAGAGGAAGAAAAAAAACAAACCTCAAAGATCCTTTAAATACAAAGATGTTGCTCCACACTGGATTTATTTATTTATTCAATTTATACTACAAAGTTCATCTTCATGTTAACATAAATATTTGCAGGTCTGAACACGTTTAAGAGGCCTGTAGTGTCTTAAGTCACATCCATCACAGCCTGAGAGTCCTTTGGCACTGGGAGGCTGTGAGGGTTCACATTTCATCCAGGGGTTCGGTGTGAAGCTTCAGACGGTTTCACCAGTTCTGTTTCAACTACAACGAGTGTGTTTCTACTGTGTTCACATCCTGATGTAAACCAGGACAGAAGCTGGGACTGTAACTCACAGTTTAAGAAGCAGACAGATGCAGTTTTCCTGTGCAGCAGCAGCTACAGCAGGTCTTCACCGGGGTCGACAGGCCCCTGTCGCCCATTCTCAGTCGGAGCCTTCCTGGTTCTCCAAGATCGGATCTGAGGGCACAGACACATCAATGTGGTTACAGCACGTGCAACATCTGTTTGATTCCAGCTGTGGACCTTTGTTTACTGTCTGCAAGGAGATAACAAAACCCCTCGACAGCTCAGCGTGTTACCTGTCAGAGTGCTGCTGATGTTGGGAGGAGACACAATCAGCACGGCGCTGCCAGATGTTATCCCAGAATGCACCACTGGACCGTTGACAGAGGAGGAACCGAGGCCCTGACACACAGTGATGGAAGATTTAACTGAGCTGCTTTACCTTTCAAAATAAACCTGAAATCTTCAGATGATCTTTGTGTTTGTTACTTTCAGTTATTAACTTTGTTTGCAAAGAAAGAAGAAACAAGAACATGGTCTCTGTTTCTACCTTCTCACTGAAGTCATCCACCATTGGCTCCTGTGTTTCCGTGACAACACTCTCTGAACCCTCCAGGAGACTTGTGGCATCGAGGCGGTCATCCTGGCTCCGCCCTTCTGTCTCAACGACCAGCTGTGATTGGCTGAGATGGTCTGAGGGGGCGGGGTCAGAGGTGACTGTCTGGATGATGACACCATCACTGGAGCACAAGCCGTCGGTCTTAAGGAAGTAAAAATGTACGAGAGAAACTCAGGGGGACTGAGGGGGACAACAAACAGACTTGGGGGCCTACAGAGAGATTCAGGGAGACTGAGGAACCACAAATACACAAAACAACAACAGAGGTCACAGATTCGTCTAACTGACCGACAGGCTGTGAAGGATGATGTGCTCATGTGATGTTGGAGAGGAGCCGGTCGTCAGGGTAACCGTGCTGTTATTGGCTAAATTGAGAGGAAGGCCCTGAGTGGCGGAGAGGCTGAGGGGCAGGCCCTGATTGGATGTTGTCTGGAGGTAGTAGGTCCCTGGGGTGCCGGTGGGCTGCAGGTGGAAAGACTGAAAACAGCAAACGGAGCAGTGAAAGTGAGGAGCTTCCTAATTTCAGCAAACCTAATTTTCAAATGGGCCTTTTATTTTTCAGATTTTCAGTTAAAAGTTGTGCTGTTTCAGATAAAAATCAAACTATAACTTGAGAATGTCCTGTCACATTTAGAAACACTGAATACACAATCATACTGTACAGTGTGACTGCATCGTCTTACAGGCAGGATCTCGAAGGTCTGTAGGGCTCCTGTGTTCAGAGTGATGGTTTCACTGTCACTGGACACTGCTGAAGAATCTGACGCTTTACAGAGAAACACAGAGATCCACTGTCAGGAATCTGTGACGCACAGGACGCTCAGTGCCAGATGTACAAACATCTGCAGCGTAGAAACAATGTGGGTTTAAGAGAAACATTAAAAGCGTCTTTATGAAGCCACTTAGCATCAAGTCTACACAACGAACAAAAGCAACATTCACATCACAGCTGGACTTTCAGTGACTCAGGTCTGACTGAGGCCTGCGACGTGCTACGATGAGTCTCACCCAGGTGTGTGATCTGCAGCGGGATCTGTACGGGAATCTGCAGCGCAGCCACAGAGCTGGGGGCGGGGCTGACACCGCTTTCCTCCATTCGGGTGAGTCGGATCTGGAACGAGGAGGAGGAGGGGCTTCCTGGTCCGGACGGCGGCTGTGAAGACATCAGCTCCTGGAGGCCCTTCAGGAGGACTGGACGCATACATACACCCATCAATCAACAACACTTAGCAGATTCAGTGCAGCACTGACCAGAGGTGGTGCCGCCAATCAAAGCTGAGATCCAGCTGTTTTTCTAACTGATAAAAAACAAGTTTGTCAAAAAAAAAAGACAACTTGTAGACAGACACCGGCCTGATGACAGTTTCCTGAAATCAGCTTTGGGAAAGCTTGATTGTGTGGGTTCGTGGGTGTGTACCGTTGAATGGGATCTCCTTGTGATTGGCTACTTGTCTCTTGATGCTCCACCACTTTGATCGCAGCCACTGAGGAGAACGGACGCTGCTCCACCCGCCTGCAAGATCCTCCCACTGGATTTCATTCTCATCGTCCACTTCCAGGTCAGATATCCTGGAACATAAGGTTTAACTTTATGTGACTCACACACACACACACACACACACACACACACGTGACTCTGTACCTGCGTATGAGGTTCAGGTCATCGTCCTTCGTCCACTCGGTTCCTCCGCTGTGTTTCCAGTTCAGGTAGTTCAACCATTTTGACCGACACTGTTTCTCTGAGCGCGTGCGAACCTGATCGGCGACCAACGCCCAGGAGACGCCTCCTGTGACAGCTGACCCCGGCGACACACCTGCCATCTCGTACACGACCTCGGCGAGACGCCTCTCCTCCTCCTCACTCCATTTACCTGTTTTACAAAAAGCACATGCATAATGTAATCAATCAACATGACCCGGACCTGGACCTGGACCTGGACCAGCAGCATAAAGTGGATCATCAATTCAAAATGAACCTATAAAAACACTGGAGGCCAAAATTGTAATTTTCCTAAATATGGAAACTTCCCCCTGAATGTTTTGTAGCTGGTGCCTCTACAATAAGAGAGAACAGTGAGACGTATTTGTGTGAACTCCATATTTACATACACACAGACTGAGGTGGACCAAACAACACAGTAGAGTTTAGAGGAGAAAGGATCAGTTTGGTCTGGACATCTCTAGTCAGAGATCATCACCTGTGTTACACGTGTCCTTCATCAGTCGGCAGCGGTCTTTGACAGAAGAGGCACTTCGACCCAGAGCTGCTCCGATAGTCGCCCAGTCGTTCCCGTGCTTCTCCTTCAGCCTGGACACACACATCGGAGAGAATCAGTCAAACTCACATGTGATTTCTTTAACTTCAAATGAGGAGAGAGAGAGACACACACACACACACACACACACACAGAGGTTTTACTTACGCTTTTAGCTTCTCTATCTCATCAGGCGTATACCTCAGGAAGAAAACCAGAACACATTACAATTCAAAATAAGAAAATAATCGGATCCTCTGTGTTCTCTGACATTCCCTGTGTAAACTCACTTGCCAACATGGTTGCGGTTGTCGTACATTCGCAGGACTCGTCTGTAGACGGCGAACAGCGGTCTGTTTAACCCCAGGGCCACAGAGCGGTAGAAATCCTTCCTCTCCTCTTTGGACATCTCAAAAATAATCTCTGCTGGGTCCTCGATGCCTCGGCCCTGAAACAGACAAACACACAGGAGACACTGAAAGATCAACGTTACAGACATATCAGAAATAAAGAGAGAAACGGCATCAGACTGTAATGTACCTTTACGTATCGATCGATGTTGCTCGTCAGAATGTCAATCTCCTCTTTAGACCACATACCCTGTTTCCACTTATGACCTGAAATGGAAGAAAGTTGTTGAAGGTTGAACTCGGTTGTTTTTTATTTCTAAGATTAAATATCTTTACTATGGAAAAGTTATCAATACACATTCATGTCTGAGAAACAAACAAACCTGCACACACAGGAAGAGGATAAATGAAATGATTAAACTTAAAAAGGACATGGATTCATCCGCAGTGGAAACCACTATATGTCCCTGTGTTTACCTTTGTTAGCCAGAGTGTCTTTGTCTTCTTTTGTGGTGAACCAGGCCTGACTGACAGGTGACACCTCTGTCTTCTGATTGGGCGACAGCGAGTCCTCATCTTCCTGCAGAATCTATACACAAGGACATTTGTCAGGCCACAACCACACAGGAGTCAAACCTTCGTCCATGAACTGTTTGTCGTGGCTCATTGCATCACATGTTAATCTCAGGCTGGTCATCAGTCACACAGACTATACATTAGTGGAGCTGTTCAGTGCTGTTCTGCACATATCACCTGTCACTCTGTACCTGAATCTGAGCGACACCATCCTCAGAGAGATCTCCATCTGCTGTTGCCGTCATCGTCACCGCGAAGCCCTCGTCATTCTCCGACACTGAGCAGAAGAGAAAGCCTGAATATCTGAAGCTTATTTACCTAAAACCAAAGCTTCATTAGTCTGTAGCTGTGTTTCATATTTAGGGAAAAATCCTCCGAATCAGACTCAAATTTAAATCTAAATCTCAGACTGTTTTACATCTTAAAGGAAAGGAGACTTTTGCAAACCAGGTGCTGAGGTTTGACATCGTGTCTGGGATATAAATGTGTGACTCACTCGGGAAAGTGACCACAGAGAACTGAGGTGTGCCCAAGTCTTCATGTTCTTCTGCAGAGAGACGCAGCTTCTTCTGAAGTGGCTCTGAGTCCTCATCTAAAAAGACAAATGGCATGTTCTTCACTCTCACGTCGACACCGTTGAAGTTCATTTGGAGGGAGAGGAATTAACATGCAGAGCCAATAAGAAGCAAGGAAAGATAAAAATGCAAAGCCCACCGCTGGGAGGACAGTGCAGTATGATGCTTCCATCACTGTCCTGAGAGAGTGTCACCGACTTCACTGTTTCTAATGCTGAAGCCTCCTCATCCTCTGCTGCTGAACTCATCCTGCGCCTGCTGAGAAATGACATGCAGTTATCGAAGAATTCTGCCAATCAGACGTCACAAACACCAGGAAGGGAAACTAAAGCTGGCCCCAGGTTTACCCCACACCATCTGGACCTACATTCTTTCTTTAATCACAAATTTATTAGAATAAATGTATTAGAATAAATGTATTAGTACATCATTAGAGGGACTCTGTGTCTGGACTGTCTTTTAGTTTGCTGTAACATCCTGTGTTATCACAGTGTTTCTTTTGCTTCCAGCTCCTGGTCCTGAACATCACTGTCAAGTCTGTGGGTAAAACACAAACGTACACAGTCTAAAATATAAATCAAACATTTGTTCAAATTCACATCTCAGGTAAACAATGTCAGTGAGCTGTGACATCAGTCAGGGCCCAAACTTTCAGAACCTTATTTGTTCTAGTTTTAATAGACTGATGAAGCTACTTGGATGAGTAGTGAAACATTTCGAGCTAAAAACTAGACTCAACCTCTAGATAACTTCACCTGGACGACTGAGACTCTTCACAGATCTATTTTAAAAAGTTAATAAAATTAAAAGTGCATTTAATTATGGAAATGTCCGTTTATTATTTTTACTTAAAACCTGTAATATGCCTAAAGTTTGATTTTATTTATTTGCTCGGTACCGCCACCCACTGATTTCCAATTGAAGCGGGTCGCTGTAACGCAGCGCACTTTACTACATTGGCCATAACTTGTCCTAATGTGTTTGTGCTTGGTGCTCAGTTTGTTTGCCGAATAACAGGCTGGGTCCCTTTAAAAAGGTTTCACTTCAATCTAAAGTTGGTCGTTTATTTATTGTTCACAAATGACCCAGAAAGTGTAAAATTGGTGAATTTTCCAATGGAGTTTGTCCAAGTTCATATGCATCAGCAGCGCAAACACTGTGATAGATCTGTGACTTCAGTCTGTTCACGCCACCATTAGAGATTATTGATCTCCGCAACAGCGTGATTGATTATGATCAGTGATATTTAAGGACGGCGTCACTTCTCCTCTGTGGGTGCAGCTCACACACGATGCTAACCGCTAACATCCAGCAGCTCAATGAAAGACGAAAAAACCTCCGGCGCCATGTTAGTCGTCAAAGCGAAGCCGGTGTTGTCTGTGCGATTTGACGCTGTTGTGTCGCTTTATTGTGTTTTTGTGGTGATTTTTCCCAAACTGTTGTTTTCCTGTGCCCCCCAGACTTCCAGCCCGAACACAAAGTGAATTTTACTTTTGATTTGGGTACTTACTTCCTGTTTTTGGTCCGGGGACTTCGAGTTACCAGGATGAAGAAAGTGCCAGGATGGAGGCTCCGCGGCCGAGGGCCCGCCACTGGGGCGCCAGGTATGAAGACTCTCCGTAAACTGAACAGTTCTACGTATTTGCCGTCTGTCAGAAATAGCAAAGTAAAAATAATGACTGTTTTGTCTTGATGTGATATGAGTGACTTTATTTCACATGTTCGTTTCTGAGTATTGTGATTCAGTTTTAGCGTGAGACACAAACCTGGCAACCATACTGTGCTCTTTAAAAATCGGTCCGGGTAACAATCGAACTTTTTTGGCTGAAATATTAATAAGTCGATATTAAAATTTGACAGTGACAAAAAATAAAATGTGACGTTTTTAATGCATTTTGTATTTTATATATACGTTTATTTTAAAAAATACGCATTGACGTTAGTTCCGCAGTTTTTTGGATCGGGCACTATTTGGCGACGTACGGAACTTGCAAGCTGCACAAACACAAGACGCACATTTTGAAATTTACAGCTGTCGCGTTAATTTAGCCGAGGAATGGGAGAACAGCCAGTGAGAGTGTAAGTTCGGCTTTATTCATGCTTTATGTGTGTTTCGATCATCTCGTTAAATATCGATATGACTGAACATGTGATGGTTTTTAATTGACCTGAACAAAACACACTGATTTCCTGAGGTTCGTGTTTCTTAAGAGACCAGTAAAAAGGTCCACCATCCTCTCAAATGCTGATATTTCTATTATTTTAAGGTTCATCTCAGTCTGAATGCGGCCAGTCTGACACCAGCCTGATCGTGTCTGGATCCTTCACACTTTTACTGCCACATACATGTTTTATACATGTGTTGTATTGGCTGTACATGTTGACCAATGTATGACTGTAGTTACGTGTGTGTGTGTGTGTGTGTGTGTGTGTGTGTGTGTTTGTTTGTTTGTTTGTTTGTTTGTTTGTTTGTTTACAGCTTGGCCTGTGGGGATGTTGAAGGTAAACTCAACGTTCTATTCACCCGAGTCCAGACCATCCAGAAGAAGACCGGACAGTTTGACGTGAGGGTTCAGTTTTAAAGTGGTGTCTAATTCTAAGAGTTACTACACTGGAGTACTATTTACTACTGAAACAAACATGTAAACACGTTGGTCTACAAGTATTCAAAATCCTACGTAGGTAGAAGTACTGCAGTATTATTAGTTAATTGCAGTTAAGTACAGAAGTTTGAGTAAATGTATGTTCCCTGTCCTCATCCTGAAGTCGTGTGTTGATGTCTCCTGCTGTTTTCCTGCAGCTGCTGCTGTGTGTTGGAGAGTTTTTTGGAACCACCCCAGAGGCCGAAGCAGAGTGGCAGCAGTACAGAACTGGAGCCAAGAAAGGTACAAAACATCTGGATGAACCAGCTGTTAAACTCATTTCTAAACTTTGGGATTTCATGCTTTGACTGGCTGAGGAGGAAATCAGTATCAGTTTCTTTAACCAAAGTCTCTCCTGGTCCCAAGCTCCCATCCACACTTACATCCTTGGAGCAGCGAGTCAGGAGACGCTGAAGAACTTCCCCAGCGCTGACGGCTGTGAGCTGGCTGAAAATATTACGTATCTGGGTAAGATGGCTGCCACATTTCACTCATCTCTGGGGCTACAACTGAACCAACAATTACTAACTAACAGTTGACTGACTGTTCGCCCTTTAATATGTCAGGATCTGCTAAATGCATGTGAAAGTTTCCTGTAGTTGGAAATTCTGGCTTCACATTGCTTGTTAGTCCAATTAAAGCTGCAGGACCTTAAGATTTTCAGTTTACTATCACACAACATGGTATGTGTGTGTGTTTTAGGTCGGCGAGGTGTGTTCACAGGCGTGTCTGGACTACAGATCGCCTACGTCAGTGGTCAGGAGGCCCTGCAGGAACCGGCCCCGGCTCACTGCTTCACATCCAAAGACCTGATAGCCCTCGTGGGTCCGCTGACCAGCAGCTCCAAGTTCAGAGGGGTCGACATCCTGCTGACGTCACAGTGGCCCCGAGGAGTGTGGCAATACGCGAACAACCCGGTAACGAGGAGCTCAGCTCCACAGTATCCAAACACAGCTGGATCCAGACTGGACTCTAAGGCTCGGCTGCTGTTTGCATGTGTCTCTGTTGCAGGAAGTGAACACTAAGTCCTGTGGGAGCAGCTCTGTCGCCGACCTCGCAGACAAGCTGAAACCACGGTACCACTTTGCTGCACTAGAGGGCGCTCACTATGAAAGACTCCCATACAGGTAGACTGCACACCTCAGGAGTTCTCCTGCACAGTACCTTTACTCTGATGTATTCCAGTGGTTTGTGCCACAATTGTTTCTGCTTCCTCCCCAGAAATCATGTTGTTCTCCAGGAAAACGCTCAGCACGTCAGCCGCTTCATCGCCCTGGCGACCGTCAACAACCCCGGCAAGAAGAAGGTGAGTGGGTCCATGAACTGATCACACAGAGCAGCTGGAGCTGCAGTGGGCATGACACACAGCTCATGAGCAATTAAGGTGCCACAATCCTGTTGCAGCAATTTACACCAACAGTCTCTGAACACGTGAGTGAAGCTGCACAGAACCTCTTGCAGAACCTTCCTGAGAAGCTTCACACTGTGAAGTTTTCTTTGGCATCACAATAATAACAGGCGTGTCCATGGCTGCACTGTGTGGGGATTATCCCCAGATTGAAGTGAGACAAAGAATAACAAGAACAAATTCTCATTTATTTGTTGTATTTTCGGAGACTGTGGAAACTCCTGTCACGTGCTGAGCTGCCTGTCGTCTGTCTGCAGTACCTGTACGCCTTCAACATCATCCCCATGAAGACCATGGATCCGTCGGAGCTGGTGAAGCAGCCGCAGGACGTGACGGAAAACCCCTACAGACGCTCCACAAAAGACAAGCCAGACACACAAATGAAAGGCCTCAGCACCACAGAAGAAGAGGTACAGAGAGTGTGTCTGTGTATACAGGAAACACTAGGAGGTCACAGTCGAGTATAAAGACTTGAGGTTAAAAGTTACTGTGGACTCACGTGTGCAGACATCTCTTCCCTGTCTCTCTGTCCCCCATCTGTTCAGGAGCCGGCCCGTCAGTTCTTCTTTGACCTGAGCAAGACACAGGGCGGGGCTCCTCGGGGCCGCGGCAGGAAGCGGCATCCGGACGGGGACGGACGAGACCAGCAGCACGATGGACACCATCAGAAACAGCCCCGCAGGCACCGTGAGTCCAGCCAGTCTGGGAAAACCTCTACACCTGTTTGTACACGAGGAGACATTAACAACATCTGTACCGTTCAGGGAGACGTTCACTTCGTCAGGATTCAATTATCTGATGTCCGTCACAGATAACCTGCAAACATCCACTGGATGCTACGTGTGTTTTAATATGTTGTTTCTTTATTGTGTGTAGCTCAGCCCACTGGTCCCTGCTGGTTCTGTCTGGCCAGTCCTCAGGTGGAGAAGCACCTCGTCATCAGCATAGGGACAGATGTGAGTTTATACCTTAGATCATAAACAACATACGACCAATCAGACCATTCATTCATACACGAAGAGCCTGGATTTGTTATTCTAAGAGTGTGAGAACGATGGGCCTGTGTTCAGGTGGCTGTAACTGAACACAGCTAATGTAGTAACTGTAGGTAAAAGCCTCTCACCTGCATGAGTTTGTGTGCAGTGTTACCTGGCTCTGGCCAAAGGAGGACTGACCACCCACCACATGCTGATCCTCCCCATCGGGCACTACCAGTCTGTGGTGGAGCTGAGCTCAGAGGTGGTGGAGGAGATGGAGAAATACAAGTCGGCCCTGAAGAGTTTCTACAAGAGTCGAGGAGAGCGCTGCGTGCTGTTTGAGAGGAATTACAAAAGCCAACACCTGCAGCTCCAGGTAGAAACACACGACCCAAACAAACTCATGACCCCTGGTGATGACCTTTAGCTTTTAATCCAGAACATATGGTCAGTTTATTAGGAACACCTGTTCGCCTTCATGCATGGGACAATGTTCTTACATTTCAAAAGAACTGCCATTATTTCTGAGAATATTTTGGAATAAGCTTTTTAAATCAACAGCTACCTCGATTTGATCCTTTTGGAGACTGAAAATGTGTTTAATGTCAAACAGCCCAAGAGCAAACATGTAAATGATCTTTTTCCCCAATAATCTTCTCACTCACCGGTGCGTTCAGTCAGAACATGCTGAAGGTTTTTTGCTCTGTTGATGTTCAGGTGGTCCCGGTACCTCTGGACCGCTGCACCACAGAGGACATCAAGGAGGCATTCACGGTCCAGGCTCAGGAGCAAGAGATGGAGCTAATGGAGATCCCTCAGCACACCGACCTCAAACAGGTGCGTGTGTCGATAAGCAGCACACACACCTGCTGTTTGAGTAACACCTGTGCTGATGTGAGGGATGTGGGAAATAACAGAGAGAATCCATAGACTTAACCTTTAAGTGTGTGTGTTGGGCAGATTGCTCCTCCTGGGACACCGTACTTCTATGTGGAGCTGGACTCCGGGGAGAAACTCTTCTACCGCATCCAGAAACGTTTTCCCCTGCAGTTTGGACGGTAAGCAGCAGCTCTCAACACAGACTGAGGCAAATAAACCTCAGGCTACAACCACAGAAAAGCCACTTAGGAATCAGTCGTCAAGAGTAGGACAGACACTTTCTCACTTAGATCCACTTCATGACACTCAGGGTGGGTTTTTAAATCACAAGAGCAGCAGAGAAACAGGTCGTCACACACAGCTGGAATTATTACTGAGGTGAAAAACTACCCAGATATGATCTGAACAGGATTCAAATGGGTTAAAGGCCATCGACAAGTGAAATCACTGAGGAGCACAGTGACTATTTAAATCACATGATGCAGGTGTAAAACTGGTCTTAATGTGCTGCCTCGTCAACACAGGGAGGTTCTGGCCAGCGAGGCGGTTCTGAACATGCCGACTCGAGCCGACTGGAGGGAGTGCAAACAGAGCAGGGACGAGGAGGAGGACACCTGCAAACAGCTGAGAGACGCCTTCCAGCCGTACGACTTCGCCTGGGCCGACTAACACACACACACACACACACACACACACACACCTGACACTCATTTTTTACCTTTTTGTTTGAACAGCAGCTTAACACGTCTGTCGTTTCTATTCCTCTTTTGTTTTAACGCTGGGAAATACTTTTTAAATTTATTTCTTGTATTTTGTAAACAATAAAGTCTTATTTTGGGATTCTGGTCTGAAGCTTCTTAAAATGCATCTTTATCTTTAATATCCTGTGAACTGCAGCTGTTTGGGCTATTTCTCCTCAGCATCAATGAAACTGAGGGACATTATTTAATGATTCTAGGTCAGAAATGGTTTAAGAAGGTCTGAAGAAATGTTCTTTAAAGGCTCATTTTAACACAAATCAGTTTTAGTTTATTTGGCTTCTTAAAGATAAATTTGAGCTGTATCCATCAAAATATGTGCATAAAACTCCACAATTGTTTTATTAAAAAAAAAAAAAAAAAAATCAAAGCTTGTAACCTACAAAGTAAAATAAAGTCACACGGTAAAACTCAGTTAGCTGCACAAAGCCTGTTAGACCACAGCTCATCAGGCAAACTCAATTTTACAGAAACTCCAGAGGGCAGCAGAGGCAGAAAAGTCTGGTCTGTGTTGCAGATTCTTGACACCAGATGAAAAAGTTGAATTTACTGTGTACAAATAATCAGAAAACATGAAGGCTCAGGCTCCATACTCTCACAGGGCGACGTGGCCATCCAGCATGGGTCCGAGCAGGGTTATTATTAAACTCAATCTCTAAAGCGGTGAGCGTCAAAGTGAAGGGGGGGGGGGGTGTTAGACAAAGTCTCTGGACTTCTTGATGGCACAGCAGAGCATCATGCTGAAGATCATCCCAAAGATCTGGGGGGAGGCAGAAGACAAATGTGGAGGTAATTAGGCAGAACCTGTTTACTCAAGTCTCCTGCACTGCAGCAGTTCAAACGTTACGTTGGAATAGTCCTTTATAAAAGCCAGAAAACTGGTTCCGGCTTCTCATATGTGAATATCTGTACTTGTACGAGCGCACACAGAGGAATAACTCATTCACAGCTCATGAGGCCTGCTAATGCTAACAGCAAATACAGCCCAGACCCAACAAGCTCAATTAGAGCTAATTTACTTTAAGCTGTCACACCAACCCAGGGAGAAATTACTGATTAAACCCACGAGACTCCGAGTGCCCAGAGAGGTCTGAGGACACCTGTGGTTACAGGTAACACACCTGGTGCATTGTTGGTAACAAGGTGGGCAAAGGGACTGAGGCAGAGCTGACACATGACTAAAAACTGCTCTGCCTCAACATCTATACACGTTGAACTGCACCGGCCAGGTCCATTAGTCAGTTATCCCTCTGAGCAGGCTAACTGTTTCCCTCTGTTTCCAGTCTTTATGCTAAGCTAAGCTAACTGGCTGCCACTTGTTTGCTGTGAGTAGATTTGTGTTGAACTCACTGTGATGACGCCGATCCCGATGCCGACGCCCCCAATGACGTGCTGCCGGTTGTTGAACATCTCGTCGATGGCGCTCGGGCAGCTCTGAGAGAAAACAGGGGTTTTCTACTGTGCATGTGTGTGTGCAGCACTACTGCTTCAATTATGACTGTACATCATCTATTCAAGCAATGATCAACAAATCTGCTGATTCAGACATTTGAGGATTTGCTCCTTTTATCATTTCAAACTGTGGGTTTGGCTCCGACAGGCACTTTTCACTGTGCCAACTGAAGAATATCAGCCTGTGATATGGACTGTGATTAAGTCTTAAAAATGAGTTGGATTATAAACATTGTGAAGAAGTCACTGTCACAACAACATGCTCTTCTGTTGAGCGTCAGGAACAGACTACGCTGTTCTCTGTGTGTGTGTGTGTGTGTGTGTGTGTGTGTGTGTGTGTGTGTGTGTGTGTGTGTGTGTGTGTGTGTGTGTGTGTGTGTGTGTGGTACCGTGGTGACGAGGATTTCCATTCCCTCCTTCTTGGGGCAGATATCTTTGATGGCATCGACCACGGTTCCTGTCGGCCCACAGCAGTTCAGCTGAAGAGGAAAAGCAGTTAGTTGATCCTTCCCTCATGGTTAATGCAGGACAGACAGGTGACTGTCTGTTTGTGTCTGTGATTGTTATGGTTAATGCAGGACAGACAGGTGACTGTCTGTCCTGCATTAACCACAACAATCACAGACAAACACAGACAGGTGACTGTCTGTGTTTGTGACTGTCTGTGTTTGTCTGTGATTGTGACTGTCTGTGTTTGTCTGTGATTGTGACTGTCTGTGTTTGTCTGTGATTGTGAC
This sequence comes from Mastacembelus armatus, assembly GCF_900324485.2. Lineage (NCBI taxonomy): Eukaryota > Metazoa > Chordata > Actinopteri > Synbranchiformes > Mastacembelidae > Mastacembelus > Mastacembelus armatus. The sequence goes on along the minus strand of NC_046655.1, from coordinate 15,458,608 downwards.
TGTCTGTGTTTGTCTGTGATTGTGACTGTCTGTGTTTGTCTGTGATTGTTGTGGTTAATGCAGGACAGACAGGTGACTGTCTGTGTTTGTTATTCAGCACAAGTAACAAAACTAAAGATCAACATGACAACACAGGTCAGTCATACGAGCTGCAGGTTTAGGACGATACTGGGTCGTGTATTTATATTTGAAGTGGCATTGGGCTGGTGAATGACTGTGTGTGTTCTCACGCCCATGTGGATGAGGCGCAGAGTCTCCTTCAGGGCTTCCTGTTTGGTGTCCCTGTAGTTGGTGTAGGTCTGCTTATATAGCTCTGTGAAGTCCTCCACCACCTGAGGACAACAACAGTCTGTTGACATCGACCACCACCAGCAGCATGAAGGTGAAGGTGAGGACATGTGTCGTTTACCTTCTCCCTGTTGGAGAAACCCCAGATCCCTGCAGCCACTTCCACAGCGAAGATCAGGAGCAGGAAGACGAAGAACTACAGAAGAAAACAAGAGTCTGTTTACTACTAAAGTCGTGACATTCAGGTTAGAGGCGCTGCCACCCTGACAGGACACACAGACAACAAACACTCACCAGTCCCAGCATGCACGGCGACTCTTTGATGGCACCGCAGCAGCCCAGGAAGCCCACGACCATCATCAGAGCCCCCGCCGCCACCAGGATGTACACACCTGTAACCACACACACACACACATCAGGGCCTGATCGATGCCACTTTACGATCACACTCCACATTTTATAGGACAGAGTGTTGAGGAGCACATGAACTGATGGATGATTTGCCTGCAGGTTGCTCTTACATTTTCATTGTGTGTCAGAGCTGAACGCAGCAGCAGTAACTCCAGACCTGCATGTGGTTTTTAATGTTTCACCTCAGCAACGCATCAACAAACTTTGTCAGATTTCATGAGGCTGAATCATATTAAGACATGAATGTAGGAAAACAGTAACCACAGAGCTGGTGTTGTAAGTGCATTGACCACACACACAAATATTCCTCCTCCAGAGCTGTTATTAGAATGTTTATGGTCTCAGGCCAATCCCCTGTCGCCTGACCATGACCCCCCCCCCCCCTCAGCTCGCTGGAAGCGAAACCAAAACAGTGTGGGGAGGGAGCGAGTTCATTTTTCTGTGACAGTTCTTCTGAGAATACACAAGTCGAGGACACAAAGACGTCCCTGTCCCCCGGTGAAGAATGGAAGCTATGTGCTGGGGGTTGTGCAGGCTGGAGGAGCCGCCTGGCTGGAGACCAGCTCTGGCCTCAGCTGGTTCCTGCCCCTGATCGCCGAGCACCATCTGTCATTAAAGCCCAGCTGCCCCGATAATAATGATACTGGTGATACTCTGTCAGCAAATCAAAGTATTGGTACCAATACTCTCACTGTGTGATGGACTAAAGTAGATTGACTAAAATACTGAAGGTACTTTTTTAACTTTCATTTATCACGGCTTCTTTACAGACCGAACCACTTGTCGTCCTCCTGGACCATTTACTCACTCAGCACTACACAACTGTAACACTGACAAAGACCATTTTCCTCTGTAATGTTTACATTTGGTTCCTCATACCTGTCACATGCATCAATGGAGATATTTACTAAACATCTGGACATTTATTAGAGAGAGCAGCAGACACAAACCAGCTACAGACCTTTATCTGGACTGGACTATTTTTACACTGCAGTTCTACTTGAGTAAAGAAGCCTGAGTACTTCTTCACCACTGCATATACATATATACACACACACACTTTACAGTTTACCCACAAACCTGCAGCATAACACACAGTGTGTGCTCATCACATGCACTTAACACACACTGCTGCTCAAACATGAATTCTGATGGAACTTTAATGACCTCAGAGGACGCAGCACTTCCTGTCTATTACACGGCCTTTAAAAGATAAAGCATGTTGATTTAAAGCTGCAGCTCAGGTCACTACAGCCAGAAGGTTTTCAATTCAAACTTCAGACCTTTTTGCAGTATTCACAGATAAATGCAATTAGTTTGTATAAGTAAAAATACCACAGACTTTACAGATGCTGATTTGCTGTATGGTGATCACACAACTTCACAATTATTCTGCAGATACTTTGACCATCATTGGAACCTGTTTCTGTCCACCGTACTGCAGGAACAGACCGAAACCATGTGCACTTCCTCAGGCCTTGTGAGGGCCCCTGTCCATTGGGGCCCTGGGTACTTCCTGCCCTGACTACTTCCTGCCCTGACTACTTCCTGCCCTGACTGCACCTGTGAAGTTGGTGTTTTAACGTCAAACGTCTTACCGGTGACAAAGACTGACGGCGAGTCCTGTACGTCCATCAGTCCTGCTGTCCTGGGGTCAAAACGCAGCCAGAGTCCCACCCCCAGCACTGCAGTACCTGCCAGCTGGACCAGAAAACACAACACAGCTTTACTGTCACTGCAGCACATTCAGTCTCATTTTAACGGCTGTGCTACTTCTTCATTTTGAGCTTCAGGTGGATTCATGTGGTCGTTTTCAGTCTAATTCTGACCAGTCTGCAAAGAAACATATGTATAATGTGGAAAGAACAAATGAACAGAGACACAACGAAGACACAGACAAACCAGCATTAACTATTCTGTCTCCTCCAGCTGCTGCTCTGTGCCTCCTCATAAATGTTTCACTGTTTGGAAGATTTGAGATGTGGAACCGTTTTGTCCGAGGCTAAACTCAGTTTAATCGAAATGTTCGTCCTCTCGTTTTTATTTTTTCCAGGATTTTAGCTAAATCTGTTTCTGAGCCGACATTAATGCTGCAGAAATGAAAAGAACATAAAATGGGACCTGAATGCAAAGTGAACGCCTTAAAATCATCTCATTTTACTCATCGTGAAAGAAGCACAGACTCGTGTTTGTGACTCAGTTTCTCCTCAGGAACCACAAACACAGTTTACATGGTGTCTTCATGGTGTCTTGCTCAGCGTGACCCTGACGTATGTGTTGTTGAGAAACAGATGACTGTCTGAGCTAAGTGGCAGCATTATGTCTGTTGCATTATTCAGAGACACTGGACGTCTAAAAACTACAAATGTGTGAAGCAGATTTCATGACAACGAATCCAAGAGTTTTTCCTTCTGCTCAAAGTGAGACTGAAGCAGAAACAGGCAGCACCCAGCTACCACCCACCTCAGAGTCCTGCAACACAAACTGAACAGAACAACACTGAGTCTTCACAGGCTCCAGGCATAAACAAACACTTCCTCCTCTCTTCTTCTGTCTCTTATATTCCCGTCCACACCAACTGTTGGTTGACGTCCACCTGATCAGGAAAAGGTCTAAAGGTTTCAAAGGCAGCTCCACACTGGAAATAACTTTCTGCACAAACTTTGGGCTAATTCGATATTTTCTCCAATGTGAAGTGGAAAGTAAATAAACCCTGTAGGAAACAGCTGAGCTCTTACAGCAGTAATCAGCTGGGATGTGTGCACAGGTTTGGGCTGTGACCCAGAACTCACCAACCCACACTCTGCTTCTTGTTTAAACACGAAGGTGGAAACAGTCAGTGGCACAGAAAACACACACACACACACACACCCACACACACACACACAGATTACACTAAATATCTGCTAATTCTGTCTCATAGTGAGTCACCTGGTTTCCTGCACCAGGGTTAAGTTAAGTTAAGTTAAATTAAGTTATTACCCGGCGCCTTGCTCAAGGGTCACACCTCCATCGTGGTATTAAAGGTGGACAGGGCGCTGGCTATTCACTCTGTCCCACTGACAATACCTGCTGGACCTGAGACTCGAACCTGCAATTTTCAGGTTACAAGTCTGACTCCCATTAGGGTCTAACACAGGCCGAGTGTCTGTGCAGCCTAAAATATCCCAGAACCTGACGTGTGAAATTAGAAATAATTAGGTGTGAATTTGTCAGAGTGTGTGTGTGTGTTTGCTGCAGGGTCGGGTTGTATTTACTACTCGCCTCTTCTGAAATCAATATGGAAAGTGTCCATGCAAAGCACCGACACCCTGCAGAACCAGAGCCACATCATTAGAACTGCTCTTGTTTGTGGTCAAACCTCTTCTCACATCTGATTATAAACAGGAAACTTGTGTTGTGAATGATGAGCAGATGTTAATGCACATTAACACAAAGTGGTGTTTGTGCAGAGGCAGCAATGAGCTGCTTTAGACAAACAGCACTTTCCCCCGAGGTCCACGTGGACTCTCATTACCCAGAAAGGCACTTTGCAGCACCATTAGCTGCACAAAGACAACCGCTACACAGAAATGAATAATTTCTGAGAGGTCTGGCAGCATTTCCAGGCTCAGCACTGCCTTGTGCCCTGTGCTAAACCAGGACTGAACACCAGGCACTTCATCCACCCTCTAAGACAGGACTGGGAAGTATAGTCCCAAAGTCAGAGAAACAGGAAGCCTTAAGGCTGCTTTGGAACAAATAAAGCTGTTTGTGTGATAATTACACAGTGAATCAGATCCAAACAGTCATTACACAGTCCACCTGGAGTCAGGTGATAACAGCAATAACAGTGTGGACACTCAGTCAGTCACACCATCACTATTCTGTTTGAATGTGTAGTGGAGCATGTCTGCAGGTGCACAGGGGGTTTACTGAATACCTGCCTATAAGCAGCCACAGATACGTATCAGTGCACAGCTCACAGGGCGTCATGTTCCCCGAGTTCAGCCTGTAAGGCGGCGTCTCCTCCCAGACAACATAAGGGCTGCAGTCTGTGGAGGACTGCTGCCTTAGGGCCAAACACACGGAGGCTGCACACACCTGGTCCCAGCAGGTGAACGAGCTCTAGTTTTCCCCACAGCCGTTGATGCTAAAATCAGATTTGTAGTAAAGTGAAGCAAAATCAGGTAAATCTGTTCCAAGAGACTCCGAGCTCACTGGAGATTCACTGGCTCATCTTAGCAGATTCTTCTCCTTCAGTCACAGTTAAACAGTGATCCAGCTCCTCACCTCAATCAATCAGTCAATCAGTCAATAAATCAAAGCCTCTTTTCTCCCCTCAAGGACCAAACCACTTAAGACCAGCTCCACAGTCTCATGCACCGTCAGTCAGCGCAGTGGAAGCGACTCTACATACCCAGAAGAGAAAGTTGAACACGAACACCAGGTACTTGACGCACTGCAGGGCCCCCATGGCTCTCAGCTCAAGATGTCGCAGTAACAGTGTTAAGAGTTCGCCGCTGAACCGTCGTGGGAAGATGTAGCCGGAAGACTCTGTGTGCACCACAGCCCTGAGCGGCTCACCTGGGTCCACTCAGGGAGGGAGTGGGTGGAGAAATGAGCTGGAGGAGGAGGGGAGGGGGTGAGGCAAACTGCAATTGTCTATTTCTATGGCATCCACACAAACCACGTGAGCTGCACCTCGGACACCAGGTGAGACTCATTGATGAGCAGGCCAATTAGACAGGACCAGGATCCGTACTCAGGAGCTGAGAAGACTCGTCCACCTTTACTCACAGGCTGAACAATAAGATGTTAACAAAAGCTTTGACATGTCAGAGTCATCGGATCAGCAGCTGATCATCACATGAGGCCTTATGGTTTCACTCGGTCATTAGTCCAAACAGCCTGAGATCGTCCAGCTCTGACTAAGATTCTCTCTCTAAGCATTTTCTGACCAGTCAAAACGTCCAGACTAAAGTAATTAATATAATTTAACGTCTTACAGCAGAATCATGGCTCCTCCTCAGACCGTTTCCTGTAATTTCAGCCCTAATTTATAAAAACAGGTTGTTGGTCTGATGTTTCTCTGTCACAGTTTCAAACAGATAAAATCCATAAAAACGCCCATTTCAAGTCCAGTGAAAGGAAACAAAGAAAAGTGTGTTCACAGAAAACGGTTCAGACTCAGACTGTTTGAATAAACTGTTCTTTTCACTCCACATGGGCTGTGCCACATCATTTGAACAGAATAAGAATAAAAACCTACAATTTACCACTTTTAAACATTTCCTCCTGTTGGTCAGTGAGATAACTCCCGCCAGACTCCGCCCAAAAATCCTTAAAATTTCCTGGATTAAATGTAATTTAATTAAATCAACATTTCTGATCAAACATGTTGTGACAGAAACAGCTGCTCTTTCCTTCGGGATGTTTTCACACTGATTGACCTGCAGTGGTTAGTTTGATCTTTGGTCCTTCAGCTGTTTCAGTTCTATCATTATACACAGAAAACGTGAAAGAAATGTTTGTTTAGTTGTTTTTAATGTTGAGCTAAACGGAAATAAACAGAAGAGGATGGAACTTCATGACACGTTGTTCACATACGCACAAAAACCAAACGTGAATTTTTGATGAGAATAAGGTGTTTTGCTCCCTGAGACTCTTACCCAGAAGATAAAGTTGAAGATGAACAGCGCGTATTTGACGCACAGCTCCCAGCTGCTCAGCACCGTCATCTCTTCAGCCTGTGGGTCACAAATAAAACGCCAAATATCTCCACTAATATTTCAGCCTCCTGATGTTTGGCAGCTTCGTGCTCTCAGGCTCACAGCGGACCTGTCGCCGTCACTTCGTGTCTGTTCGGGTCTGATCGGCCAGCTCCGTCAGGGCTCGGGGTCAGCTGCTGGACCACCCACAGGAACAGATACAAATAGAGATTTCTGTCTTTCTCTTTTGTTCCCGCCTCTTCTATTTGCTGTTCCAGCGGAGAGAATACGGTCTTTGATTAGGGTCGATGTAAAAAAATCCAAATAAACAAATAAACCAGTCAAACAAAGCTGCCCCCCATTAAAATGAGCTGTTTTAACCATCCATCCATCATCTAGACCCCCTTAGTCCTAACCAGGGTCCCAGGGACCAGCTGGAGCCTATCCCAGCTCTCTCTGGGTGAAAGGCAGGGGTCCACCCTGGACAGGTCCCCAGTCCATCACAGGGCCACATAGAGACAAACAACCTCACACACTCACACTCACTCCTATGGGCAATTTAGAGTCACCAATCAACCTGACATACATGTTTTTGGACTGTGGGAGGAAACCAGAGGACCTGGAGAAAACCCACACAAGCACAGGGAGAACATGCAAACTCCACACAGAAAGGCCTGGTTGCGAACCCACGACCTTCTGTTTTAACCAAAGGATGTTATTTCTTTATTCTAGAATAATACTGTGGATGATTGATCCAAGGTTCATGTTTTACCTGTCACACTCAATCACATTTATAGTTTTGTCTACAGAATTTGGATGAATCATTAAATCAATGATTAGATTTGTTTATATTTTGTATGGACCATTTAATCCATTTATCAGCAGCTTCAGCTCTAATCTGGTTTGTCAGTGACTTTTATCCAGATGGATAAATTCATGAATTTGTCAGTCCAGGCCTGGGCCCATTTTAGATTCTGAACTTTAAGTGTCATTACCAAATGCCAAAGGGGTCAGCGCCAACCAAGGCCAGTGTGTGTGAGGCTGTAACCCCTCTCTCTGAGGGAAATGTGACTGTTCTCTCCTCCTCATGCAGAACAAAGGCCACAGTGTGAGCGGTCAGCCCACACTGACAGTGCGACCCAGCTGACCAGAACCATGGCCAGGGCTGCAGACTCTTCTGTAATCTGTCTTCAACCAAAGCAGGGCTTTACCCAGCACCTTTGGGTGCTTTTAACTGGTACTCAAACTGGGTGATATTGATTGGTAGAAGTGACCTGTGTTTATGTAACTTGGCTGATATTCATTGAAACTATAAACTAATCGTAGCATCATGAGCACAAAGACACACACACACACACACACACACACACACACACACACACACACACACACACACACACACACACACACACACACACACACACACACACACACACACACACACACACACAAACTCTTCCATCCTGGGGCCTTTGACTTGTCTTTGCTTTAGTTTATGGACTTGACCTAAAGTGGTTTCAGGGGAATTTGCACTCTGAGAAGAGAAATGATCAATTGAACAGATTATGAGACAGAATGAAAAGATCTATAACTATAGATCTATAGCTTCAGTCCCCAGAACCAGATTAGCGTCTCAGTCTAAGAGCGTGTTGCCTTCCTGTCATTCATGCTCGGTTTGGGCCCTCGTCTGTTTAGTCTTTACAAAGCTTCCCTTCAAAGCTGCAGCCGCCGCTTCTGCATGTGTGACAAGGGACACGCCGTCACATTTCCAACATTTTAGCAAATGTAACACGATGATTTATTTATTGAATGTGCACGAGACTGTAAGAGTCTTCTTCAGTCCAAATGAGAAAAGGGACACGAAAAAGATCCGACAACGTGCTGCACTCTAGTGGTGAGAAGGCAAATGTACAGCTTCATCACAAGCTTCCACTTACAGAGGTGTCGCTGTCCCTGGTGTCACTGCAGGACAACAGTCCAGGACACGTGTGTGTGAATCATATCTAGTATCATGGAAAAACAAAACATTTCAGATGTTGCTTCAGAATCATCATCGCAGTTTAAAACTTTCTTCAGTGTTGAAATATCCCAGTGACAAATGTTTCAGTGACGAACTGCTAAAGAAACGTGGCCCCTTTTAAAAGACACACAGACCTGAAAACAGTCCCGACCCGCAGCTGACGATACAACAGAACAATCTGAGGGTCTTGGTCTCCTGAAGGTTTTAGTTGGTTCCTAAATAAACCTACATGTTGTTGTTGTTTCCACCTGCCAGATGAGTGAAAGCATTTTTGACTTCACAGGAGAAGCAGCTCAGTTTGTAGAAAACAGCAGGTAGTTATGACTAATCCAGTCCGGAGACCTGACTGACCATCATACGTCCAAACAAAGACGGACAAAAACAAGCAGCAGCTCCATTTCTCTGCTTCTCTACTCAGTTTTTTATTTCAGTTCACAGAAAAGAAGGAAAGGCCACCACAGGAGCAATCACAGGCACCAAGAAACCACGTGAACCACATCAGTACTGAAACAGCAAAACCCTGGAGACTGACACTAACTAACTGAGTTAACTCCGCCTCTTGGTACAGATGATCTGCTGATTATGTTCTCAGTTGTTGATCGGTCCAATCAGTGCAAGCTGCAACTGTGTGTGTGGCTGAGCATGGATCAGAAGCTGAACATGTTTGGGTTGAGGTTCATAGAAGAAGAGGGAAACTCCACAGTTGAGAAGCTGAAACCACAGTTCAGTTCTGACCTCTGTCCACTCACTAACATGTAAAACAGCTTCCTCAGGAAACAAAGGAGAAAAAGGTAAACAACAACAATGACATGTACGTGAGAATGAGGAGCCTGCAGGTTTTTAATTATTGGCATATTTGAGATTTTTCATATTTTCAATAATCCCCAACAAAAGACCTACTGAAAAACATAACCGCCCTTTGTTTTGTGCTCAGGACCAAACACCCACACACACTATAGGCTAGTAAGACGGTTAGTTTTGGTTTTTTCATGTGCTGACAACAAAAAAAATATAGATTTCATCTTTGTGCCACATCCAATTGAGCCGCCATCTCTCAGTGATCAGCTGACAGAGTCACTGTAAGTCTGCTGCACAACATGCAGCCAACAAGGCCAAATGAAAAGCTCCCGGTGGAATCACCAGTGGTTGGAAAAAAACCTGCAGCCTCCTGGTGCGTCACAGCGAACTCACTCGACTTAACGAGCTGCAGCCAAACCAGCACAGAGTCTATCAGCAGTTTGCCTCCCAGGCCCCACGCTGGGAGACAAGATTGGCAGGAAGCTGCTGCTGTTTCCCCGCGGACGCTCGGTGGCCGCCTGCTGACAACACTGAGGGCCTGGACCGTAGCACCTATCAGTGCACAGAGTCCGGCTGTTAGAGGGGACAGACTTCCATTTAAAGGTGGAAACAACACAGAAAAACATCAGAGTCTGTGTTTTCATACTCCCCAGTTGTTCACTGCTCTACTGTTTTTTATTCATAGATAATCTCACATATTCCAAAATTAAAACGTGTCATATTTCCTTTAAATTGTTACTGAGCAGAAATGTAAAGCAGCAGAAAACACTCAAGTACAAGTAGAAATATCTCAAAGAAATACATATACTGAACCCTATAAAACAGTGGTACGGTCCTTTGACTGGTGACCTGACGTCCCAGTTCTCATTAATAAAAAGGCAGAGAAACACACCTGGCTCTTCATTAGGTCAGAGTCCGTTCCCCCACAGAGGCTTCCTGAGGGACAGCAGGTCCCTGTCGGCCTCTGATGACAACAAGATCATTAATCAGCACACACACACACACACACACACACACACACACACACACACACACACACACACACACACACACACAAACTGATGATTGATAAAACACATGTATAGTGCTTACACACATAAATCAGCTCACAAAGAACCAACAAACACACAATGATCAGCGTTTTCTCTGTCCCATGTTCTCATGACCCTGGAGGCTCCACAGGAAAATGAATATGTGTTTGTGTGGAAGCTACTGGGAACTGGGTAAGTACTGGTGTACTGGGGTACTGGGGTACTGGGGTACTGGGGTACTGGGGTACTGGGGTACTGGGGTACTCGTGAAAATGAAACACACACGCATCAATTCGAGCACAGCTCAGGGAAACTTTGTAAAATGTACGTGGGTTAATGTAGATGTAGATCTACATTCTGGTGTGTGTGTGTGTGTGTGTGTGTGTGTGTGTGTGTGTGTGTTACCTCTGAGCGATCCGACCTGCACCTGAGGAATGTCGCTCAGCTCTGAAGGCAGACCGACATACACACCCCCATAGTTCCTGATCAGACACAAACATTAGAAATATTGATCTTTGCACAGACACTAGATCAGACGTCTCAGACTTCACACGTGCCGACGGTCAGAAATGACTCACTTCCGTTTATCGTCCTCTAGCATAGTCTCCTCTGATCTGTCAACACACACACACACACACACACACACACATTAAAGCCCACCCTGTGTCCTGACACCATGATCTAAGTTAACCAGAAACATCAGAGGAAAGGTCAAACACGCTTTAACATGAGTGTGTGTGCTTCTAAGAACAGGTGTGAAATGTACTTACACCTTTGATGAAGACTCAGCCCGACCTGAGATCACAGACAGACACATGCGTCACATCAGACAAGTTCATCTTCTATTGATTAGACTTTTTGATTGATAGCTCACTGTTTAAAATGAATCTGAGACCTTCTCATATAAAGAAGTGAGACGTCTCATGACTGTTATCTGCCTCGAACTGCTGCTCACACAACAAACAGGTTTGTTAGAGACGCAAAACGAAACAGACACGCAATTAGAAAAGTAACTTGCATCATCGCACGACATGCACCAGATATTAAACACCACCAACGAAATACACAACCTTAAAAAAGCATGGTCTCAGTTCCTAAAGCAGTCCAACGGGGCCAGAAACCCCTGAATGAACCATCCAACAAGCACAACAGCAGGCATGAGTATATTCAGTTTACCTGGATCCCATACGGTCAAAAACATGACATCAACTTTTGTGTTAGAAGAAGAGTCTGTTCTACTAGATGAACCTGAACTCCTCACCTCCAGTGCTGCTGCTGCTGCTGCTGTTGGAGGCTGGTGATGAATTTCCACATCCCATCTCTGGTCTGACTCTCCCAGACCTCAGAGGACGAAGGAAAAGGACAAACAAGTGAATTAACAAGAGGAAAAACAAAACAGGCTAAAGAGACAGGAGAGGCTGAAAACGCTGAGTCTTCCTCCCTCTACTGTTTCCATCTCCTGCCGCTCTCAGCAAGGACAGAGGATTAAACGAGTGCAGGAAAAGGGGGGAGGTGGAGGAAGGAGAGAGGAAGGCAGGGAGGACCCTGGAGGAAAGAGAGGGAGAAGGTGTTTGCACCCTGCTGCTGGTTTGCAGCATCTCAGGTTTTAAAATCTTTGCACAATTTGTAGGAAGCAAAGTTGATCAAAGTTGAGCAGAATCAGTTTAATTGGTGCATTTCTGCCCAAAAGGAGCCGGAGGGGGATTAAGGGGGACTGAGCCCACAGGACCACTTCTGCTTTCTGCTTCTTCTGTTACTTTTTAAAGGTACAGTACACCTGGAAACACACCTGAAGAAAACCAACATACAGATGTATTTCAGACCTGGTCTGGTCTGTGATTGGCTGATTTGACAGGAGAAGATGAACCAGTCCCATCACCAGAGCAGAAACTGGTCTGGTGATGAAACACATCTGAACCTTCACCAGCTTCCCTCTCTTCTCTGCTGCTTCAACATAGGAGGACTCAGGCCGCACACACGAACATCACACACACATGAACACACTCCCAGCTCCGTGTCCTCTGGGCTGCAGGATGGGAAAATAACATCTGGACAGATGCTGAGGGGTTTTCATCACTGAGCACACACACTTTAACGTGAGACACCTGCTGTTTGTTCACCGCTTTCAATTACAAAGAATCAATACAAGAATCTATAACACTATGGGATACATAGACATTTTAAAGTAAAGGTTCATCATTTCTTACACATGGATAAAACTAATAGTTGATTTTCTTAACTACCTGAACGTTAAACCAGAAAATAGAAATTATTAGCAGTTTCACTTCGTGAGGATTTGATTATCTCTGATCTTTACACCTGCTCAGAAATCACCTGCTATGCCTCAGCATCATTTTAAGTTTCTGTCATCATCACAGTGAAGCACATTAATCAACATGCAACAGTCCAACATTGTTAGAGATAAAACTCCATGTGTCTGACACTGAGGGTTTTCAGCTTCGTGTGTCAGAAGCAGAAAAGTGTCCAGTGATTTGACGAAAAACGGCCGAAGCAGCAGAAAAAGCAAAGAGAAAGAAAACATGAGGTTCCAGTAGAATTTAGTTCAGTCTGTTGCTGCGTGAAAGTGTAGTTCTTCATTATGAACACACGGGGGCAGTGTTGTCACATTCATCTCTACATGCTGCATCATTTACTGACTGATAATCAGAGCGAGAGCACAGACTGTGTCTGGAGTAAAAGCTCATGTTGATCCATCAACTGCAAATACACAGTTTACTGTAAAGTCCAGCTGTTACTGCTGCTGCTCTGCATCTGTCTGCTAAACTTACTAACTTAAAGCTTCATCAGAAATGTTTTCCAGAGCTGAAGCCCCGACAGGACTTCAATAATCCTGAAGACACTGACGTCTAGTTTTATTTACTGACATTTGAGTCTCATGTTTTCCTCCATTTTAATATGTCAGCATTTTAAGTTGTGTGCAGTTGCCACGGTTACAGGTGTCACGTGACGCTGCAGATGATTTCTCCACACTGTGACTAAAACCCTGAGCAAGGTGTTCACTGGGATGACACTGATACAGGTGGAGCCTCTTTACTGAGCATCTAGAGTCAGGTCTGAGAGGTACGGAGGCCCACTAGTGCCAAAAAACAAATTAAGAAACACAACTCTGATGTCTTAGCAGATATTAAAGTTTTTAATTTGTGATATAAATGATCAGATTTAATGACTGAATGAAAATGTAAATTGTGAAATTTGAAATTTTATGTATTTCATCATTTTTTTTCCCTCAGTATCTCATAACTTTGACTAAGGAAGTAAAACAGACTTACATGTTTATATTGTCATCATTCATGACATTTCATCAGTTGGATTAAGAATGATAAATAAAAATCTTACAACAAGTCTTAGGAGATATCACATCAAAAATATGAGACAGGGGTTCATGGAGCTGTATCCCAATATTTATGACCAAACTGTTATCAGCCAAAACAGGAATTAAAGTAGGGACCCATAGGAGGACCATCGGCACAATTAACACATTGCGATCTTGAATCTTTTTGTACGTTAAACATGAGAGTTCCTTCGAGGACCAGGCTCACTGAGCAGCAACAATCAGTTTCAGGTGAGGGTGAAATTAGGATTCAGTTTTACAGTGTAATACAACAGAAGAAATGCAAACACAGTCCTGAGGTCTGATGTTTTAGGTACAGCCACTACAGTTACGACTTGGCACAGAGGATTTTTAATGGAGCAGCATTTAACAACAAACAGTAGAAAAGTAGAAAAAAAACTTGATATTTGGCAAAAAACAGAAACAAAAAGAACAAACCTGAATGAGGTGAAATCTGCAGAAGTTTTTGACCTGAAGATGAGTCTGAGCTGAACCAGTGAGGCGTTCACTGACCTCTGATACTGTGTTAAAACAGGAGTCACATCTGTTGTTTCGCCATTGGAGCTTGATGCACATCTGTATATAAATATACAGCTCCTGAACTTTCAGGTGGGATCCTTTCTTAAATCTTGTTAATCATCCTGAGACCCCTGAGAGAGATTCTGACACCCCATGTGGGGTCAAGGCCCAGGATGGGAACCACTGGACTGAACTGTCTTGTAGGAATGAATAGAATGAAATAAGCAGGAAGGATGAATGTCTGGTGTTGTAAACCAAGCGCACTTCATTGTGTTCAGATAGATGAGTAATGTGTGGCGTCACCAGGGTCACTTCATTTCACTGCACGTTTAAACTAAACTACTCTTCTCTGGTCAAATCCTACTTTTCCTAGAACAGCAGTCGGTCGCTGCTCATCTTAAAAGAGCTCATCCTCATATTTAAAATTACAGTCTGGCTCCACCACATTTAAAGACCCTTATCAGTCCCTCTGGCTTCTTATCCAACAGGAGACAAAATCCTCAGGCAGCAGAGCCTTTTTTTAAAAATACAATAAACTCCCAGCTGCTTTTTGAAGAAGGCAAATCCAGACTTAAACTTTTTGTTCAGCACTCGTCTGTGTGTCACAGTGTCGCTGCACTTTGTGTTTTTATTACCGTTACAACTTTCTCTTGCAGCTCTCCTGAGGTTTATCACTGTCGTCTCCTTTAAATCCCAACTTTTTAAATGGAGTCTGGTCTAAGAGACTGTTGGGTTGCTGTGAAGGAAATACAACAAAAACTTCACCTTGGAAAAATCAGTGACAGTACAATCATTCAGCTCTTCAGGAGATAATTTCTCTTCTTAGGAGCTTTTCAGATTATATTTTCCTTTAATAAGGTTTCGCTGCTGTGAGGCTCATTCAAACTCAACTTTAGGGGCAAAATTAATTCTTTTCACTAAAACCTCTGAAATCTGTGAATTTCTTCACAGAGATAAAGTAAATGTGCAAATTTTCTGTATCAACTTCAGCTTTGCAGGAGCGTGGACGGTGGATTTCAGCCACAGACCAATAGCAAAGAGTCCGGACAGATCTGGCTTGTGCCAAAAAGGAGGACGCTATCAGTAGCTTATTGGCTGAACAATCAATCTGACATAACTTCGATGGTGCTGCAGCTAATTCAGCAGCTGAACTGTTGGTTCGTCTTAGCAGGAAAAGTACAGTTGAGAGTAACAGCATTAGCTGCAGATGAAAACGAGCCAACTCTGAGCCTCTTCATTAAATGACAACATGTATGTTCAACACCCTGAAACTGAAGCAGCTTTTATTTACACCTGTGCTTTTCCTGTGAGACAAACCAAAATGTAATCGGTGAAAAAGTCCGAGCTGTGATGCCCCTAAAGTTCCCTCCCACCTGTTCTGGGAGGACATATGAACTTTGATTCATCCTTCTGCTCTGAAATCATTTTTCTGTGTGTATCGCGGTGACTTTTACCAAACTCCATGAACTGTGATGGACCACGTGCTTTTGTTTCCTGCAGGCTGAGGGTTCAGTGTTGCTCAGAGACAGTCCGGCAGGCGGCTTCAGTCAATCTGGGATCGGAGCGCCACCACCAGGCCGAGCCCCATGGCTACGTCTGTCCATGTAAACCTACTGATGGAGCCACCCCCCTCCAGGCGTAACACGTAGTTACAGTTAGGGGCCAGGTTTACCGGGGTGCGGTCAGTTGTCACGTTGGTACGCCGTAACCAGAAGTCGTGTTTCATGGCGGAGTACTGATCAGGACCGTACGGGACGCTAAGTGTCTCTGTCAAAACCTCATGACCCGGGTATGTCACCTGTCAATCAAAGAGCCCAGAGGAAAGAGCAGTTAATGAGAGTTGGGGTAAAAACCAGAAATCTACCAGCAGAGGTCACAGTTTACTGTGAAGCTGTAGTTCCCAGGCAGCAGCAGTCTGTAGTACTCTCCATGTCGGTCGGTTCTGAATGGACAGATATTCCTGCGACCTTTGACCTCCACCACTGCGTTCTGCACCGGCACACCGGACCCATCGAACACTTGACCTTTGACCCCTGAACACAAATAGACACATACACACCCCTTTATGGCGGGACTACTGCACCTTTAAAGCTACAGATAGTAAGAGATGATGACTCAGCATCAATCCTGGTTCAGGTTCAGATTTAATACCAGAGACACTGACACACACAGACATAATCATGACTGACAGGGACTGACCCAGGTGGACCTGCTGGATGTAGGCCAGCAGAGCCTTCCTGTTGTCCGCCCACAAAGCAGGTAGGTCCTTGGCTGGAGGAAACTTGCAGCAGGACAGTTCCAGAGTTATCTCCAGACACTGAGCCCACACATAGTTATAGTCCTGCATCCCACCTGCAGACACACACACACACACACACACACACACACACACCTGTTCAGACCAGATGCTGTTCCCTGATGTTGTCAGGTCACAGACACACACACCACATGTGTCTTTAACAAGGCTGACCCTCCTCACATAACCTCCTTTAACAATTTATCCCAGTGTGGATGAAAAGGGACTTAGACTTTGGTCATGATGTGACGAGACAAGAAGCCGACTGAAACCAAATAAAGTTAAATTATTCAGAAAGCTCAGCCCCTCAGAGGCAGCAGTGATGTCCTGCTCAGGTAAAGCTGCTGCTGCTGCTGCACTGATCAGATTTCTTGCAGCAGACATGGAGGAGGGGGGGCAGCACAGAGACCAGGACCCTTCACATTGGTTGGACATTTATGGAGAAGCTTCTGTTGGAGCCAAACTGGAAGGAACATATGGGAACCCAGCAGCTATGGAGGAAACTGAGCACAAATGATGTTGTTGTTCTTCACGTGTCGGTTCAGTCTGTGCTAAATAACCGAGGTTAAAAGAAAACGTGCTGTAACTTCACCCTGAGGTGACGTGCTGACCTGTGATCGGGTACCACTCGAATCCGTTGGTGATGCCGTCTTTGAACAGTGTGTCGCCACACTCGTCATTCTTGTCACGCATGGAGGGGTGGTTGAGGGAGTACACCTTCGCCAGGTGAACAAAAACATCATCATCAGGGGTGATGCTGGCCCCGCCCACCAGCTCACTGCCTGCAGAGATGGTCAGAGACATTTATGACTCAGGTCACATCATCATATTCTGTAGAAGCAACAGTTCCTGCGTGTGTTCACCGTTGCTGTTGTCGTAGGGATAACTGGCCACCAGAGCTCCTCCGTGAAGGTTCGCAGAGAGAACGAAAGTCTCGGTCTTCAACCAGCCAATCACAGCTCTCACCTGAAACACATCACACCTGTGACGAAGGCTTCGAAGTGGATGTTCGTAAAGGTTTGGGCACATGAGATGGTTGAAGTGAAAAGAAGTAAATACCAGTCCACTTGAATTCACTTTCACTTGAAAAACATAACACACACACACACACACACACACAGAACACATGCATAGAAAAACATTACTCCAATGACCCATGTGATCTCTCAGTGCTGTTTACTTCTGGTGCCTTAATTGTAAAAACATGACTTTGATTTATATCGGAGTATTTGTACTCTGTTGACCAACCTCTGGCTCCCTATGCTTTTCCGGCTGCTGATTCCATTGAGGACCATCAAAAGCATCCGGGAAGTTCCTGTTCAGGTCAATACCGTTGTAGTTGTACCTGAAATGGATGAAGAGAGAAAAATATTTACTATGATGTTACGATGTTAGAGTTAGAGGCCAGCAGATCACTCTGTCCTGATGTTAAAAGGTTTCATGTTTTCCAAGCTCAGGAGGTCATTTCTCTTAAAAACAAGACTTGAGTAAACCAGGATCAGTGACATGTTCCCTTATATGGCCTGGAAAGCGCTGACCTCGAACAGACCACACACACTAGACCTAAACCCTGAAATGGGGCTGATAACCTTGTGTGCGTCCCTAAAGGAGACACACTGTGATTAATACAATCATGGAGATACACAGCAGGGCCTGCTACACAGCACATTAGATCCAAAACACTTATAATTAGATAATTAGAGGTTTTTACTGTGTCTCTAATCTGTGTGTGAGATAAACATCTGTGGACTGTGACTGGTTTCCTGCCTATCAGAATGTTTTGGGCGTTGGAGCGTCGCCTTGTTTAGTCTGTACCTAACAAACATGTTTTTTAGGACTGTGTGTGTGTGTGTGTGTGTGTGTCGCCTAGAGTCTTTAACAAATGTCTTATTTTAACCTTGTGTACCACAAACACACACAGACACACAGAGACATTAAGGACATTAAGGATGTTATGAATGATTTATAGTGCAATCTGCAGAGCCCAAGGAAGAACTGACCTCCTTATGGGTCACAGTATCCAGCAAAGTGATACCATGGCTTTGTATATGTGTGTTTGGAGACTACGGGAAAAAGTGGGTTTAAGTTTTCAGAACAGAACAGTTCAGGTCTAATTTCTCCTCCGTCCTTCACGTCCTGAAGTACGAATGTAGGAGGCACGTGAAAAGGATGTCTGCTGTTATTTTATATTTTCTGTGTGTGTGTGTGTGTGTGTGTGTGTGTGTGTGCGTGTACCTGCCCTGGATGTACACACAGTCTGTGTCTGCGTTGTCAAAGCCGTCAGGGTTCATCGTTGGGAGGATGTGGATGCGGGTGCTGTTCAACAGCTGCAACGACCACGGTTCATTGTTACGATACCCATTTACCAGGTTGTCGATTAGCTGGAGCAGCAGCTCACGGCCAAGCACCTGCATGCACACACGCACACATGCACACACACACGCACGCACGCACGCACGCACGCACGCACACACACACACACACACACACACAGAGTGTGTCATTACACTGGCCTACATTCAGCCTAACCATAAACCATGTCTTCACCCTAAAATGGATCAGTTTACATTATAGAGACCTGATCTTTGGCCCCAGTGCGACTGGCAGATTTATGGCCCCACAACATGAGTAACACAAACACAACACGAGTAACAAACACAACATGAGTAACAAACACAACATGAGTAACACAAACACAACACGAGTAACAAACACAACATGAGTAACACAAACACAACACGAGTAACACAAACACAACACGAGTAACACAAACACAACACGAGTAACACAAACACAACACGAGTAACAAACACAACACAAGAAACACAAACACAACACGAGTAACACAAACACAACACGAGTAACAAACAACATGAGTAACAAACAACATGAGTAACAAACAACATGAGTAACAAACACAACATGAGTAACAAACACAACATGAGTAACAAACACAACATGAGTAACAAACAACATGAGTAACAAACACATGAGTAACAAACACAACACGAGTAACACAAACACAACATGAGTAACAAACACAACATGAGTAACAAACACAACATGAGTAACAAACACAACACGAGTAACAAACACAACACGAGTAACACAAACACAACACGAGTAACACAAACACAACACGAGTAACAAACACAACACGAGTAACAAACACAACATGAGTAACAAACACAACATGAGTAACAAACACAACATGAGTAACACAAACACAACACGAGTAACAAACACAACACGAGTAACAAACACAACACGAGTAACACAAACACAACACGAGTAACACAAACACAACACGAGTAACAAACACAACACGAGTAACAAACACAACACGAGTAACACAAACACATGAGTAACAAAAACACAACACGAGTAACAAACACAACACGAGTAACACAAACACAACACGAGTAACACAAACACAACACGAGTAACACAAACACAACACGAGTAACAAACACAACACGAGTAACAAACACAACACGAGTAACAAACACAACACGAGTAACAAACACAACACGAGTAACAAACACAACACGAGTAACACAAACACAACATGAGTAACAAACACAACATGAGTAACACAAACACAACATGAGTAACACAAACACAACATGAGTAACACAAACACAACATGAGTAACAAACACAACACGAGTAACAAACACAACATGAGTAACACAAACACAACATGAGTAACAAACACATGAGTAACACAAACACAACATGAGTAACAAACACAACATGAGTAACAAACACAACATGAGTAACACAAACACAACATGAGTAACACAAACACAACACGAGTAACAAACAACACGAGTAACAAACACAACATGAGTAACAAACACGAGTAACACAAACACAACATGAGTAACAAACACAACATGAGTAACAAACACGAGTAACACAAACACAACATGAGTAACAAACACAACATGAGTAACAAACACAACATGAGTAACACAAACACAACACGAGTAACAAACACAACACGAGTAACACAAACACAACACGAGTAACAAACACAACACGAGTAACACAAACACAACACGAGTAACAAACACAACACGAGTAACAAACACAACACGAGTAACAAACACAACATGAGTAACACAAACACAACACGAGTAACAAACACAACATGAGTAACAAACACAACATGAGTAACACAAACTACAGTTATCGTCGCTGCTCAGTTTCATTCATCATGTGTCTGGTTTTTTTTCTGACAGGCTGCACGTTCTCTGCAGATGGAAACAGCGGGGGAAGAAGTGATGTGGTGAGTCAGTGCAATCCAGAGACGAGTCAGAGGCTGCATTTCTGGGACAGATGGCTGATGAATGGGAGGGTGAGGATCCAAAAAAACCATGAATGAACTGAGAGCCTCAGGAGGGAGAAAGAGAGACGGGTGGGAAAGGTGAAAAGGTATGTATGTACAAAGCAACATGCCAGGACTCGCTGTGCCTCCAGCCAGCTTTTTGTCTTCCTTCGTCACTTGTCTAAATTGTCTCTGCTGCCAACACACACCTTCTATTCTGAAAGGGTAATTTACTTTTTCCTTATTGTCAATAAAGCCCCCCAAAAGAACAAAACAACAAGGAATATTTTCCACTGAGAAGCTCTGTGTGCATTTCACGCCCCGATATAGGATCAAGTATTTCCATTGTTGTCCAGAACCATTAAAGGTGCACTGATGTTACACAGGCAGGGATGGATTAGTGTTCGACATCACGGTTAATATTACTTATTGTCAAGTCACAAAAACACAAAAACACATGACATGACAAAGACACCAAACGTCCACAAAGAGCCAAAAGACACAAAACAAACAGACACAGAATGACTGCAAATGAAAGCAGCACGACACACAATCACACAAAGGACTACACACAGGAAAATGGTCGCAGTCATTTTGTGTCTGCATCAGTCCAGT